>NW_016158687.1:0-18242 GCF_001687245.7 Rhagoletis zephyria
TGCGCAACCACAGCGACAGCCTTCACAAGCAACCGAACATCAATCAACCGTCCATCACCCTTGCAAGTTTCAGCGACAACATTGAACATCATTTAGGTAGTTATTATCATCGCCATTGTCAAACAAATTTTTGGTTATTAAGATTTTTTTAAATTTTTAGATAGTTAAATTATATATTTCTATACTTCTTTAAATATTTGAATATTTCTTAATGATTTTAACATTGACATTATTTTTATTTTTGATATTAATTTTGCATACTCCTTTCAATATTAGTTAACTTATCGTTTTATTGGAGGGGAAGTATTTTAACTGTATGTTTTTATACTTGTTATAGTTCAATTTATTGTTCTATGAATTTAGTGGTTATTGAAAAATAAAATTTTTGATTGTTATTAAATAAGCTTTCAAAGTTATAACGTTAAATATTTGTACTTAAATTAAGATAAATATCCTACAAAAAGTATATTATTTATGCCACCAAAGGTTGGTATATATCCAATAAATGTATTAGTAATTGCGCTACTAACTACTATTAATTTTTTTCATTATTGTGAGTTCTAGTGACTGTAGCAACTGCAAGGAGTTGGACATTCATTTACGAAAAAAGGTTTTATGCGAAATAAAAACATTGCCAGTATTTAAACCAAGAAAACGATCTAAAGGATGTAAAAACACGGCCAATAGTTTGCCAAAAAAAAAAAACAGGTTAAAGGACCAACGATGTTTACTAAAATGACATGGGCAAATTTTCTACAATATTAAAATGGTTAGTTTCAGATGCCTTCGCAAAACGACCTCTATCAGGGCATCATTTAATTCATGAAGACGAAATTGAAACGATTTCTGAAGCAATTACAAATGCAATTATCGATGATAACCTAAATATATTACACAATTCCAAAAAAATATTTTACGGCTGACGGATGGAATCTCTTTGAAAAATCATTAAATTGAAAAAATTTTAAATCTTCTAATGCTCTCTGTGTAATACCGGTTTGCGACATTGACATCGATTTTTGCAAGTAATCGATGTTTAGAGACAAAATGGAGTTCTCAAAATATCGATTTTTGCTTTCCGATATTTAGACAACATCGATTTATTGACTCGATATTTTTCATCGATGTTAGGCGGAAAATTAAAGTCATCTGAAAATTAAAAAAAAAAAAATGCGTGTGTAACACCGTACACATGATAGAATGTTATGTGGGATGACTGTTGGTTAAGGCGAGCGGTTTCCAGGCATGGTTGCGGGCCCAGGCTTGCTCGCCGTACGGGGGGTTGTTTCCGCGCACCTTACCTACTCCTACATAAACAAAAAAATCATGCCTGTTTGTACTTTGCAGTGAGAAAAAAAAGAACTCAAAAGGACATAAAAAAAGACGTGATAGCTNAAAAAAAAAAAATGCGTGTGTAACACCGTACACATGATAGAATGTTATGTGGGATGACCGTTGGTTAAGGCGAGCGGTTTCCAGGCATGGTTGCGGGCCCAGGCTTGCTCGCCGTACGGGGGGTTGTTTCCGCGCACCTTAGCTACTCCTACATAAACAAAAAAATCATGCCTGTTTGTACTTTGCAGTGAGAAAAAAAAGAACTCAAAAGGACATAAAAAAAGACGTGATAGCTAAAGAAGGAGGCCTGTCCAGTCAGGTGGAGTAGTCCGACCCTCTCTGCGTGCCTCGCATACGCAGCCATGGGCGTTGCGTCGACTCATATTAATGTTGCAACGCCCCCTAGGCCTGACCTTGTACTTCTATCCATTAATTCATTAGTCCTGTATTTGTCCCGTCAATCTTCCAATGCCCTCACGTCCCCTCTTAGGCCTGGGTGTAACACCCACACCAAACTCTATAGGTTTACCATCTCATTTTAGGACTCTTTAACTCAACTGGATAGCAATAAAATTACAGGTAAATTCATTGACACTCCTCTTGTTTTTATTTTATTTTTTTATAATTATGATTTCTTTCGAAATATTCACAATAAAATCTTCAATCCTATGTCTACCTACTCTATTACATCTAAGGAAATTCAAGAATTCAAAACAATTGATTTCGCCTATCAAAATTCATATGGAAAAACTTTCAACAAAGTTAGGCTAATTACAAAAATTCTCAAAAAAATAAAAATATTGATATATGTGCAGATAGGTATAAACGCAGAATCAAATTATAAACACTAATTTCATTAATCACAAAATAAGATGGATTGAGGAAAAAAATAGAAAAATAATGCTAATAAAGCGGGATGGTATTAATAAAAAAATTAAAAACAAAATTTAACTAAATTAAAAATAAAATTATAATTTAAAAAACTAAAACCTCGCTATAATAATTTCCATTCGTACTTTCATCAGGTATGAAACTTGAAAATAGAAATCGCTGCATTGTATTTTAGGCGCATCAATATTACATAGTTACATCCCGAGCTAATAAAAGGGAGGTAATAATGACTTCAAACGCGGGATAAATACTTCAGAACTCAGTCGTTTGCAATTTCCCTTCTATTTTCTATATTTAATATGCTTATGTGAATGCCCCTATTTCTAGTGCTTCAATGAACGTACGTATGTATATGTACTTCCGTATGTATATGCAAAAAAAGAATAGCCGCGAATATTTAGAAATATGGAACGCAGTAACCAAAACAAAAAATATATATTAATATATATTATATTTGTATATGTGCACATAAGTAGGTGTGTATTAAAATTATCTTCTCACTCACCTTTAGCATTCCCACGATGCTGGTACCAACATGTAGAGAGGACGCTGAAAAGGGCTAGAAATCGACATACATGCACATACATAGGGCTCATTCCATCTGAAATCACCCAGGCCGGGGGAAAGTGAATTTAAGTTTGCGATAAAACTCACAGGGATTGTTCCTTGAACAATTTAAGGACACACGTATTTTTTCTTTTTGCTCAGAAATGCGAATTTTTCGAATAATGAATTTTTTTCTTTTTGAGTACGAACGCTTATTTTTTCCTCTCTTAATAGCAACTTTTGATGAAATCGTTTATAACTGCCGCAAAAAAGCAAGGATTTTAATGATTTTTTTTCTAAATTGCAGATACTGATCTGCTGAATCGATCTAGCGAACTAAACATCAATAATTGTTTATTAATAATTAATTATTGTTTATAAACAAAAAAATTTTTTTTTTTTTCAAATTGATTTTTTTCAAATTGCCACATCTTTTTTTTCTCTCAAACTTTTTTGTCTATTAGGGAATAGTATAAACTATTTTCAGTACGAGTAGCAATATGCTAAAATTCATCGTTTTCGAGTTATGATTTTTTTTCTGAAAATGCACTTATATGATGCTAGCAGATTTTCGTGCCAGTTGAGGGCACAAAAATTGTTACCCATTATGATAAAGTTTCCTTGCTGGAAATTTTTTGAGGTTGCCCGATCAGAGCCAAAAGTTTTTCCCAATTGGGCTCTAATTTTGGCCCAATTGGGGCCCAATTAGCGATTTGCCCAATCTACCGAAGATTTCCCCAACCAGTGCTCACAATTTGCTCAAAGTGAACATGCATATGCAATTAAAACGTTTTTATCGATAAAATCACACATACACACATCAAAATTCCCTACGAAAAAAAATAATTTTTTAATTTTTTTCTTGATAAATTTTCCACATACAAATTTTTTGATAAAAAAAATTAGTTTTTGAAAATACGCCATTTCAAAAAAATATTGGAAAAAATCACAATGGTAGCTCTGAATATTGCGCAATTATTTAAGTATAATGTTATGGGGTGCACTCTACAATAATTTGAGTTATGAATTTTTTTACACCGAAGTTGAGTAAAATGAGTACTGTTTGTATGTATGTAAGTATGGCGACCTCCACGGTTTGACAGTTAACACTCTTTCTCTCCTCCTTCTCCAATTATTCTTTCCTTTATCTACACAATTCGTTGCTATCTTGACGTCATCACCCGCAGGAATGCGCAATCTTGTATTCTATCATTCTTGAGGTGAGTTCTAGTCTGCACTTCACTTTTTCAGCTTCCCTTACTCTATGTACATCAGTGGTCGGCAAAAGTTAAACTGTGACTGTGTTGGTGAGAACAAGAAAACTGCTCTGCATGAGAAACCCAGTAGGAAAGTACGAGAAGTGAAACAAAACTTTTAACTTATCGGTCTTCAATAAAAACATATAAATACATATATTTAACACATACATATGTACACATATGTGCACCGCTCATTGACTATGAAAGTATCATAATCCCAAAAAGCGAAAAGCAAGAATGAACATTAGTTCTTATGAAGTGTAAAAATTTCATAGCTGTAACGATTACCAGTAGCTCACTAGAACAAAGGCAGTCTTATCCTGAGTTTCGCCTGAAAAAAAATTCACCCGAAAAATGTTCATCCGGGCATAGTAAACTCACGGAAACAAATGATAAAGCTGAATAAGTATTAATTTTTCCCTTGGGAGTATATGTAAATTCAAAACTTTAAAACTAGTTTTCTCGAGTTTTTAGTTTTTTGAGTTATGAAAATATTGAAGTAAAACTAATACTATGTCTCCATTGTGAGATTTAATGAAGATTTAGCCCTCTGACGAGATTTGACGTTAAATCTTTAGAGATTTACCATATAAAATTAAATCTCAAAAGGCAGTAGATTTAAGTTAAATCTTCGTAAAATCTTCAATAATATTGATCAATAAGTACAATTTGTTGGATGTGGCGACCACAAATTCACATGCCATAAGTCAAATGACATTTGTGTTTTCAGTATACAGTTGAGGACATTGAAATCTAGCCTATCATAAAAACATGAATTTTCGTATTTTTAGGGATTTTTATATTTTTGTTAGTTTGGCAGGAAAATTAGTAATACATATTTACATAACTTTGGGTGTAATAAATTAAGAAACTATTATTTTAAAAACTAAAAATTTAGAAGAAATGTTTTGTAGTAATATCATGCAGAGTCTTCTCCGCTTTCTATAAGTCATTTACGCGCTGCGACAAAAAATTTATAAATTTCGGTAATGGTTCTGCTTCGATAACATTGCACCGAAATCCTCCAGAACTCAGTTCGTATTCATGATATGCCAAAAGCCCACGATTGGATTTTCGGTTCCCTCCTATGAATAAGAGAATTCTACAAAAATTTTTCTTTCCGCAAATGTTTTTTACCGTTTTGATAATTTTTCTTAAATTCGGGAATATGATTCGGAATATGGTACCATTCTTTACACTTTCCAAACTATATATTATACATACATATTTACCACGAATAAGAAGCCAATAATATTCAGAATTCACATAATGAAATTCCGCTTGGTACCTTCCTGTATCTGTCTGTATATCAATGTCCGCAACTGTATTTATAAAATCATACATAAACAAACGTCAAATATTTAAAAATGTGAACGTCAAACATATGTCGTTGTGGTAATGGAGACGGTTGTGATTTAGCAACTGGATTTATTAAATCTTAATGGATAAATCTCTCAATGGAGACATAGTATAAATTAAAAAAATTCAAAATTCATTTGGATTCACCCACGTCAAATATTGAAAATTTAAATAATCATGTTCATCAAAATTTTCCATATCATTATGAAATGATTAAAAATGTCTTTTAATCGCATACATATTCCCTTTAACAACCACCCTTTCATTCTTTGGAAAAAAATTAACTTTTTTTCATTAAAATGTCGTTGTTTTTCTTCTTCATCAGAATGTTTCCTTATGAAAAGAATCAAAATGTCTTTGAATTGCATATTCTTTATTTTTTAATGACTTATAACACAAAAGGCACTGCATGTCACCAAAAGCGTTTACAAGCATGTAATATTTCTCGCAAGGCATTTTTACATACAAGAAACAAAGCGCAACACCCAAACACGATGTTGATTCGTTGCTCTCTAGCCAACGACTAAACGATAGAGCGTAAGAATACGTGTGAGTTGATCTTCCACAATTGTGGTATGAAGCGCCGATCACTGATGTACATCCAGCTTCCAAGTGTTCGAATTTTGTGCAGCGGCCGTTGACCCGCTCCCTCCTCCATGTAATCCGGCCATNGTAAGAATACGTGTGAGTTGATCTTCCACAATTGTGGTATGAAGCGCCGATCACTGATGTACATCCAGCTTCCAAGTGTTCGAATTTTGTGCAGCGGCCGTTGACCCGCTCCCTCCTCCATGTAATCCGGCCATCTGATCGTTTTATTGTTGTTTTTGCCCTTTTGTTTCCTGTATTTTGTCGCTTGCGGATGTGATGCCGAAGTATCTCCTTACGTATGTGTATTTATGTAGGTGCGTATATCCGTACTTTCTTGTAAATACTTGTTGTTTTCCAAAAAAAGGTTGCTTGTACGTATGGATGTGCGTAGTACTTCGTTCGACGTTATCGTCGTAACTAGTGTTGGGAAGTATCGAGTACTTTTGAGGATCGAGTTCTTTGGTATCGATAATTTTAAGGATCGGGTATTTTTCAGAGTACTGAGTACTTTCTTTAAATATACACTTGTTGGTAACATTTCAATGATTAGTGTAGAAATCTCATAAGCTGGCAGCACTTTATTCAAATTAATAATATTAATCCAAAATTACGTCAAATAAATGGCAACTTGAGAACTATTGAAATTTTAAATTGAGTACAATAATTTCTAAATACCGGTAAATGTAAATAAAACTCAGTACTTTTAAGTATCTGTTCAGTACTTTTAAGTATCCTGAGTACATGTCTCTAAGTGATCATTGGAACAGAGAATTTTTGAGTACTGAGTACTTTCGAGTTCTCTTAAGTTCTGAGTACTTTCGAGTTCTCTTGTGAGTACTTAGTACTTTTTGAGTTCTTTTAGGTTCTGAGTACTTTCGAGTTCTTTTGTGAGTACTGAGTACTTTGGAGTACTCAGTATCGATACTTTTAAACATCGAGTGCTGTCGATCTTTTTGAGAATCGAGTTCTGAGTACTTTTGGTATCGATACTGCCCAACACTAGTCGTAACTATCGGTGCCTATTGCTCGCGCTGTGGCAAGTAGTGCTCGTGGATGTGTTATGTGTCGGGGGCAACTACAGCAGGTTGTCGCGGCGTGTATTTGAATACTTTTTCTAATGAGGTCCTTTTGTACGTCCGTACCGGCGACCTGAAAAGTATCGAAGGGGTTTTAAGTAAATTTATTATTGAGTCAGTTATCTTGGGGCCTATTCTTAGCGTTAATATGCGTATTCTGATCTGTCTGAATGTACACATCAGCATACATAGTTCTTGTTGTTCACGGATGTTCGTATATACATATAGTACGTCTACTCATATAAACGCTAAGCGTACTTTTATTTTTCACACTTTATTTATTTATTTTTTCTCGTATTGTGTTTGTGCATCAAACTTACCTCTCTTGTTTGTTTAAAATCGATAGCCTGTTCAATGGACGGTATCAAAAAAAAATATCCGCTATTTGCACTTGTGCGAACCGTTGTCGGAAATATATGTGACCTGGTCTACGAAAAGGGAGCTTACGTGCGAAAACTAGTTTTCTGTGAAAAAGCTGTTAAAAGTAAGCAACTCGTTTCGTCAGTTTCTCATTATCTCGTTAATTGTTCTCCGCGCCGGACGTCCAGTAAGTGTTGTTGTTGGTCCAGTAAGTGTTGTTGTTGGTCGGAATATTATTATAGTTCATCGTGTAAGTTGCTAGTGTGGAACATTTAAAAAAGTAACACTGAAGAAGTGACGTTTATGTACTTCTAAGCAAGTTAGGATTTTCTGCTTTTCACCACGTGAAAAAGCATCTCATCTTCCATCCGAATCAACCAAAAAGTGAAAATTGATTTTTTGACACCTAAGCCCCCTTTCCGTAGACCAGGTCACATATAGAAAATTATATACTTTCATATACGAAATCACACACGCACCTTTTTTTTTCAACAACTTTAAGACTCGCGCTCGCTTGACTTTACCGGCACCGTAATTTTCTTCTGACTAACACTTCAACCTTTTTCAGTACCGTTTTATCGCACTTGGTCCAGCCGAAGTAGTCACTCATGACCATTTTCGCCACAGATTCCCGAAGTAGAAGTTCCTACTCAACTTAAAGCTGTCTACCACGCACACACACCCACATATACACACACGCATGCATACGCATACGCAGAACTGCATTATCGAACCGCCTGGCTAGCGAGGTTTCACCCCTTTTCCTTCGATTTAGTGTTGGATGGTGTGTACAAGCAATATCGAAATTTGAGCTAGCTGCTTTCACATCCGGTGGATACGCACACCTACTAAAACAGTCATATTAGGTGAAAGGCTTCGTTACACGCTCGTACCCGCCGATGGTGCCTGCAACATGGAGCGTGTATGTGAAAAGGTTTTTAACGCAGCCTGTCATTGTTTTGTACCGCCCAACGTGTGGCTTCGACCCACGACCTAGAGCTGGGCTCTTAATGCTTTGCTAGTGCTTCCATAGGTTTCATCTTAACTTATCGTAATCTAGCTATGTGCAGTCACATTTCTACGCACAGGTTCTACTCCTACCTCACAGAATAATGTACTTGCTACAGAGCACACCATAATTATTACTACAAAATTAATCAGTAACCACACAAATAAAAAGTCAATAAAAGTGTGCATACATAAGTCAGGTAAATATATATATGTATATATAAATAAATAAATAAAATACATATCACAGAGTTCGTAATAACATAGTCATGTGGTAAAAAACAATGTATAAAAATAACTAAACAAAAAAATATCACAGAGTTTATGAATATGCGGTCAAGTAGAAAGAAAAATATCACAGCGAAATAAATCAAAAAATAATTACATCAGGCTAATAATAATAAATACATCTATAAATAAATAAATAAATAAATAAATAAAAGTAGTCAAGTAAAAAAACATAAATAATAATCAGTCCGCTGGTGTCACCTAGCTCATACATCGACTTACCAATCGTTTTCAAAACGATGCATTTAACATGCTTTGGAGCTAGTTTAGCATTATAATTTTCCACCTGGGAACTTTGTTTAAAATTTCGGCGGTACACCACTTGTCCAATCTGAAATTTAACTTCTCTACTCCAAGCAAGGCGAAGGCGGCATCGCTGATGTGTTTATCCCAGTTCTTTTGATTCTCGCTAATATAAGACCTCGCAATCTGCAGGGCAGAACGATTTACTCTCTCGGCCGCATTAGCCTGAGGCGAGTAAAAAGCCGTCCGAATATATTTGGTCCAGTACTTTTCTAAAAATGCATTGAACATTTCCGATACGAATTGCTTCCCGTTATCAGAATGCACATATTCGGGAACGCCAAAAATATGGAAAACTCTGTCTTCTTAAAACTTTATAACGTTAGCTGAAGTTGCATTTCGCATAGGTTTCAAAAACACAAACTTTGTAAAATGATCTAAACACACAAACATAAGGACATTACCACTATACGTACGCGGATATGGACCCATAAAATCTATGAATAAACGTTGAAAAGGTCTCTCAGTTATGTGTTTCTTTCCCATCCGGGGTTTATGGAACGCATTTTGTGTTTTGCTGCCTTTACAAATGTCATATTGTTTGTGAACACCTCAATGGCCAGCCGACGGTGAATCATGCGAGGACTCCACTAGCCCAAGACGCACACAGTCGGAACACAGAGTTTCCAGGCGTGGTCCTGCTGAAGGTCATCCCCACTGTTAAACTGCGTTCGTTTGTACATGTACCCGTCCGATATGGTCAGTTCTGGTAGTTTTTCTCCGTTATCTGTCACGGTCCTCTTCAATTCTTCGTACTCTTCCGTCTTGAAAAATGGCGAGTCGAGGCATACGTCTAGCATCCGGCTATTAATTGTAATCTCATCCATGTCGGCACGAGATAATGCATCCGGCACTATGTTTTGGGACCCCTTCTTGTGTTGAATATCGAAGTTAAAGCTTTGAAGCTTCAAACTCCACCTCGCGAGTCTGCCAGATAAGTCTTTCTGGTTCATTAACCATTTCAGACTCGTGTGGTCGGTAATCACTATGAAGGGAAGTCCTTCGACATACGGCCTAAATCTCATTGCACTAAGCACCGCTGCGTAGCATTCTAATTCAGTGATGTAGTAGTCGCGTTGCGCCTTGTTTAATTTCGCCGAAATATACGCTATCGGGCGCTCGTTGCCTTCGTCATCCACTTGGAAGAGTATCCCTCCCACGCCATCAGTTGATGCATCACATTGGATATAAAAATCTCGATTAAAGTCCGGGTGCGTCAGTACGGCTGCCGAAATTAGGTTCTGTTTCAAGCGATTAAATGCCTTTCTGGCTTCTTCTGTCATAGTAAATTTCTTTATTTTATGCTTTGTGAGGCAGTCATGCAGCGGTACTGCAATGGTCGGGTAGTCCTGAATGAATCTACGGTACCACCCTGACATCCCCAGGAACCGCCTGAGCTGCTTCGGGATGTACGGATGCACCCATTTCCTACAACATATCCGAGATACCTTACTTCTTTAAAACAAAACTTACTCTTTTCAACGTTTATTGTCAATTTCTCTAACAACGACATATGGGTCGAAAAATCTTCAGAACAAACTAGTAAATCATCTAGATACACGAACACGGACTCACGTAAAGCGACGGGTATAACCTTGTCCATAAGCCTACACATACGTTGTGCAGCATTGCACAACCCAAATGGCATGACGGTAAAGTGATAAAGAGGTCTCCCAGGCACCGTAAAGGCAGTTTTCTCCCTCGATTTTCCTCTAATGGTATTTGCCAGAACGCGTCTTTCAGGTCAATCGCTGAAATAAATCGTGTGTTTTGCAATCTGCTTAAAATGCCGTAAATATGGGGGAGCGGATACGCATCTTTTATTGTTCGCTCGTTTACCTTTCGCGCATCCAACCAAAGCCGGTTCTTCGTACCCTTTACCACTAGCGAAACAGGAGAATTCCAGCTGCTATTACTCTCCTCGATCACGCCCATCTCCAACATCCCATAGTTTTGCATATATAAGCTTCTGGATTGCGGGAGAGATAGGGTAATGCCTTTGCTTCACCGGGAGATTTTCGTTTGTGACCTCTATTATGTGTTCCTCTTTATCCGTCTTGCCTAACCCTAGTACCGCAAAGTAGGGATATTGGGCCTTCACCCGTTCTAAAGCCACACTCTGGTCATGGGTCAAGTCATGCTGCACCGCGTCGAATGTTAGGTCACTCTCAGCGGGTATTGGCTCTTCAACAACAGCATTGTTCGCGCTCGTAGTCACACCCTTGCTCACAACACTCATACCAAATGCGTGCCAGAAGTCGACGCCAAGATAAACTTCCCAATGTAGTCCTGGTACTATCAAAAATTCAAGGTCTCTATTCGCATCGCCCCAGAGAACGGGCATTGTAACAACTCCTACCACCGCTGTCTCCCCTCCATTCGCCATACGAATATTTTGGCTTTTAATCGGCATTATGAGGTGTTCCTGTCCCTCGAGAAGTTTTTCCGCGTTCTTTCCCAAACAGCTGGCACCTGCTCCTGAGTCTAAGAGTGCTAACACATCGTGACCGCCTATCTTTGCTTTCTTGAAGCATCGGTTATCCCATTTAAGGTCATTATCGTCGGGATAATTTTCTTGCAATTCCTTTAAGATTTTTCTTTCTCTCCCTAATTTTCCTAATTTTCTCATAATTCCTTTTCTTTTTCTTCATAGCCACCTCTTCGCAAAATATGCGTCTACGCGCTTCCTCGTATTCTAATTTTCTTTTGTGCAGACTCTTGGTTGTCCTATGCTCTAGTGATCTTAACCTATCCTTAACTGCCCCCTACCTACTTTTCTCTTTAAAATGCTCACTGGGTTATTCACTGGGCTAATCACTGGGTTGTCTTCAGGAGGTCCTTCTGCTGGCAAGAGTTACCGGCGATCTCCGCCAGATTCGGGTTTCCCGGATTTGGTTTGTACACACAAAAGGACGAATCACTACCACACGCAAAACAAATCATATTGTGGAACTTAGACTTACATTTGCCTTCCTGCTGGGCGTCAAGTGGGTTCCTCACATAGTGGTCAACAGGTAAACTACACGAAAAACATAACATAAGGTGAAAAACGAATGGATTGTGGGCCTTTGGACATTGGGATTGGGATACTGAGTCCTACCTATTGCTTCCACGCTCCTATTCTCTACCTTTTGTTCTACCTTTTCATCCATCACATTATGTCTTATAAACACTAATTCGTTCACTGCCTTTGGCCTGTTCCGATTTTCTTTAATTACTTTCTCAGCGCGCTTACACTCTGCTTTCAGCTCCGCGAGAGTAGTCATTCGGGACGCAAAAGTTAAATTTGCCAAATATGGCTTCAGATTCCCTCTAATAATACAAACTAGTTCGTGCTCCGGGATCTTTTTCTTGGGACGGAAGGTTAAATTGTGTACGTCACTATAAAACTCCTCGAATGTTTCCTGCGGAGTCTGCTTCCTCCCCATTTTCTCTCGGATCACTTCATAATCCGACTCAGGAGTCCTGAAGTGGCAGTGGAAGTCAGTAAACAGCTGGTAGTAGGAGATGTAATATTGAGCCCCCATTTTCTCTACCCGAAATATAAAACTCTGCACGGTCTACCTTTTTCCAAGCCCTTGATTCATTGCTTGGCCGTGTGTTGCCACCATGCAGGGACCCATTTCCTGCACCCAGTTGGTCCGGTGTAGGGTTTTGCCTCATTGCTTCAGGTGTCGATGCCATGGTCGGCGCATTCCCAGGAGCTCGCCCCGACGTCTCCACTTCTGCCACCCTATTGTTGAGGCTAGCAACATTGTCTCTCATGTGGCGGACCTCGTTCATACATTCCGCCATCATGTCGTTTTGTTGCGCCATCATCGACATCATACGGGTCAGTTGCTCGACATTGATGGAGGCAGAACTCGGCCCCCACTTTGAGAATTTGAGCCTCCACGTCTTTGGTCGGCTTGTGTTATGTTTACCCCCGAATTCTCCTCTTCAGACATCTGACAAAGCTCTTCGAGAAGGTAAAATTATTATCAGTCATGCTCAAATCTATTTCGTCAATCACCCTTATAGCTGGTTGACGTGACTCCTGGCTGGCAGTCCCAAAAATTCGCGCTGTACACCTATTCAAGTAGTCGGTGCGGAGAAAGTCCACCGGAAGTGGAATGCTAGTATCAATTTGGGTAAATAAAGAACCAACCACTTAATTCTCAAGAGCCCTGGCTACGCTTCTCGTAACCCTGCGGTTCGAATTAAACAGTCCCAGTCCTCCTACAACCACTCTCTCTTTGCCCTCTTGTTCTTCCGTCAACTCACGAAGGAAGTCAAGTTAAGATCTTACTTCGACCGTCCAAGAATGCAAGATTATCTTAAAACCTTAATTCAGAATTCAAAACGAGATATTTAAAACTCCGAATCCGATAAACTCAATAATTTCAAATCCAAACCCCTTAAATTCAAAAGCTGCGAACAAAATTTGGAAACTTACAACAAAAAATTATATATTGAAACTCTAGCAAAATTATTGTAAGGGCAACTTAGGATCGAGAATTTAAAATCTAACTAGTGATCATAAAAGCTGAAAAATTAATCCACTCTTCCGAGAATTATCACAAATAAAATTCAAGACTACTACTTCAAGCCTTCGAAAGTTTTTGAAAGAAGACGCGATCCAAATTTAGAAGTCAAAACTTTAAAGATCTAATAAAAAAATTCCTTAATAAATTGAAAAATCCCAAAACCAAAAAAAATTCAAGAAAAAATGTACGTGTGTATGTAATAGTTGAAAAATAAGGAATAACAAATATGTTTATGGAAGTAAGAATAATATTCATATAATCTTAAAAAACAACTAAACAAAAAAAGTGAATAATGAGGAGAAATATGAAATATGAAAAATAACAAAATAAATAAAATTAAAAAAACCCTGATATTTGTTTCAGTTTAGTGAACCAATAGGCTATTTATTTCAGTTTTTTTCCTTTATATATTTATATAATTTCTTTATCACAAGTATAACGAGGGCTTATATTCAATACCCTCTATCTGCAAAAACTCAATTTTTCAGGAGAGCCAAAAAACTGTTTTGACAGCTATTTTTAAAAGTGGTAATAATTTTAAGTACCCACGCATATCTTAAAAATTCACGCTATATATTAAACCTAGAATTTTACCTTTAATTCATTTTATTTTAGTTTAAAGATCAAATAGAGGTTGTTGCAATTTGAATTGTAACTATTTATATAAAAAAATGTGCTGATAGCGGGTTTTGCAGAATAATGAAAATGTCAGTTCTTTAGATGTAAACACATAAATCATTGGTCTGCAAACTCGATCCCTTCTATTCCGACGTGCCCACATAATTTTATGCTGTTTTTGTATCTAATGAGTATTTCACGTTATTTCGAAATTATATGAGAAGAGAATCATCAGCACTGTTAAAGAGGGCTTCGATGGCTGATTATACTGTCCGTGCATATGAGGAAATTTCCTTCGTTTTTAGAGTCAAAACGTAGAGCTTCTAGTAATGCAGCTGATTCGGCTGTAAATTCCAAGCAGTACGCGGGAAAAGCACCGACGACAATTATAAAACTAAGCCCTTTTGTTACCGAAAAAGAACAGCCGGTATCAAATTTGGAACCGTCTGTGAAAATAAGCTAAAAGGGTAATTTATGAGTATGGGCAAATGCCCTTGTGATAGAGTTTTTACTTTAGTAGGTATCGGAGTAGATATGATGTCCAACTCTTTGATGTAGCTTAATATATTAAATAAAGCTGATTGCTTGCTTCATCGGTTTTTTGTTGAAAGCAGGATTCGACGTGAGAGAATAAAGTCTCATTTCTGCAGTGAACAATCTTTGGGAGGAGCATCTTTGTGTTGTACTTTACCCCATGGTTATGGTTCTTCTGACTGCTGCATGGAAAGTTGTTTCTAGCAATTTAAGATGCTTTTTGCGCAGTGTCCGTAGATTACGAGTCCAAAGTAAATTTTTCCTAATATAAAAGCCCCAATTACATTTACCAGTATAGTTATATGAACTAAAAAATACTTGGATGATAAAAACTTTGTAATATTTAGTCTAGCAAGTAAGCTGAATCTGACATTATGACAGTGCTGCTTAAAAGTAAGTTTATTGTCAAAAATTATTCCCAATATTTTCAATATGTCAGTATATAGGATAGGGTGTCATACACGGAGAGGAATGGATGTATACATATTTGTTTTATGCATATGTGAAAAAACCGAAATCCTAGCTCCTAAAGATTTGGACCAATTGCGGCAAGTCCTCAGTCTTAGAAAAAATATAATGGAGCTAACTTTCGCTAAGGCTATATTGAATAAAATAACCGAAAGTGGTGATCCTTGTGGGACACCATTAAAGAGAGGAACAGTTTTTGAATAACAGTTATTGACCCGAACAGCGAACTTCCGCTTGTAAAGGAAAGACTTAACAACATTGTACATCCTCTCACCATTTTTTCAGCGTAAAACTTTAGATATGTAGGGGAGGGTCTGTAGTTAGAAACTAATGATAATAATATAATATAATAATAACAGTTTTCCACTCTTGGTGGCCCTTGAGATACAATGAAGTAATCGAGTTTAATGACTATGTTTGACGGGATATGGAAGATTTTTTTGTTGTTTCAAATTTGGTTTCAGTTGGACAGATATATCGCATTAGGTAGAACTAGTTTAGCCTGGGCAAAACTAGTTTGACCTAAGATCGGATTTTACCGGTAACATATACATACATACATAGGCACATGTAACTTACCTGCCACAAAAAATTCCTATAAACACAATTTTCCAGCAAAATTGTGTAGATAGAGGATTTTTCTCTTATAACAAAATGTTATGGCAGATAGTAGAATTTTCAAAATGAGAATATAATACCACTAAAGCTATATTTTAAGTTTGACATTATTGCCATGGCTGAAAGATTAATCGGAGCTCACGTTACCATCAAAAACTCATTTTCATCAAAATTGCAGATAGAGGGTATTGAATATAAGTCCTCGATATGTAATTTTTTTTGTTGCTATAAAATAATTAATGATTTTGGTGTGTGGGTGGTGTTGCACTGAGCGAGGTCATAGTGAGAGCGTAAAGTTCGTGTGTTATTTGTCCTGTGTTGAAGTTACCTAACCCCTACCTACTCTTCAATCTAGTGTGACATGTCAACCGCCAGTGCCGTAGCTCCAACGGTGGATGCCACACTTACCCCCATTACCCCCTTTGAAGACTCCTATGAACCTCACTAATACGCGATGCTGGATTGCATACTAGGTAGCTCATAGCTTGTCTTGACTAAATTAAACAACAGAACTGATAGTGACTTTTATTTTTATTGGCCAAATAATAGACATAAGAACGATTATGAGAAATGTAAACATAACAAAACTGTCAAAGCTAAACTTCACAATGGGGGGTATTGCTAGATGAATGTACGTAACTAATAGTTATTCAAGACACGAACCATTGTATCAGTATAGACACGAATTGACATGGCCACTATGGAAACGCCCACACTGACATACGATAAAAGAATCGGTGGTCACATACCACGAGGCTAGAAAAATATATTTCCCTTTTTTCCGAATTGGACACGGAGCGAACCACACTCATCAGCCCTCGAAAGAACGGAATTACAACCAAGTAACTAAAGTGTATTAAAAGAATGTATTAAAAGCTGGCGACATTCGGGGAGTCGATACTCACCCCTAAGTGGAAAGTGAAATCGACTGCGTCCAAGCAAATATAAGGAAAAAGGCTGACTATAAAAGGCCTTTTTTCTTGTATCGAGTTAGTAGAGGCAATGGGTGCCTTCACATTCCTTCCGGCAAATCCCCAGCCGTGTTGTTGCGTAGAATAAAGAAGTTGGGAGCATCAAATCTGGACTATTCATTTGACAGCAATTGAGTCACCATAAGCCGGTAATACAAAATCATTACACGTAAGTCAGCCACCTTCTTGCCACCATCCATTGGAAACGAGCTATCCGTCAACCGTAAATAAAGATTCCTGTTTGGACCGACAAACTAAGGTCAAGCAAATCATTGGCGCCCAACTAAACGGGTGAAAAAGAATAAGTTTTGTTGAACATAACCACACTTGAGCCCGGCATAAAATAACCGCGTGCTCAGCTGAGGGAAAATAGCAATTTCATCATCGAATCAATTTAATACATCATAAAATTAGATTTAAGGAAAAATTAAAATCTTTTAGTCGTTTTTCTCATTTTGTTGGTCACAAAATTGTACGTCGGTGAACCAAACGTATTCGAGTTTAATAGATTTTTGTTAAATTTTTCTTTTAGAAATTTCGCTATTATAAATCATCATTGAGATTGAATCAAATAATTATCTTTTGAATTCATAATCACTGTAAATCAATATCGTCCTCAGTCTTCACGCGGCATGATTTAATTGATTTTTATTGGAGCTAGTTTTCTATCAAAATTTTTGTGGATATTTTGATTATTTAATTCCGCGGGGGTGAATGGTGATCGATCTGCGATGCGAACACCATTGATCAGCAGTCATAACCATTCCCGTTCAGTTCAGTTCGCCAATTCTGAAAAGCAAGTCAATTGAATTTTTTAATCAAGTGACACCACACATCGACGGTCAAGATTTTTGAACCGATCATTTTTCTTTTCTTCTTTCGGTATAAGTTCAAGCAAAGTAACTGATAACACTCAATATTAATTGAACCAAACTATTAATTTTTCTTTATTTTTGTAATTTTTTTTGGGTATTCATTCCCAATAACTTGTGAAACTCGTATCAAATTAATCTCGTTTAACATTCTCAAACTGGTTGAATATTCTCAGTCTGATTTGGTCTTCCGGTAAATTCGGGGGTGGATAGTCTTGATCTTTGTTGCGTACCTTGTTGGCTACAGAAGGAACCGAAGGAGATACAGGAAATACTCCCAAGTATTCAAGGCCTTCGCTGCATCCCGGGAGCAAACAACTTGGTCCATAAAAAGATTAGAGCTAGTGCGTTAAACGCCATTCTCAGCCCACGTTCGGTATAATACTAAACAAAATTTTGGACCGAAAATCACATGAGATATACAACCAATTGAGCGCGAATTTTTTGTTAAACTAATTAGATTTAAAGCAATATTCAAATAGTGATCGGTTTATGCGGCATTATTTTTGAAAGTGGATATTCAAAACGACATACTCATAGAATAAAATAATAATAATAATAAATAATAAACTGAAGTAAATACTGTACTGATTTTAAATCGAGTACCATCATCTTATAA
>NW_016158687.1:18974-22806 GCF_001687245.7 Rhagoletis zephyria
ATCGATTGACTTCGTCGGTAAGCTGCCCATGTCTAAAAATCGTAACCTATGGATCTTCGTAGCCATCGACTGTTACTCGCGATATGTCTGGGCGCAGCCCATGAAAAATGCAAGCGCCATATCCGTAGTCAATTATCTTCGACATATATTCACGGTGAATGGCTGCCCCGAACTCATTATATCAGATAATGGTACTCAATTCATCAGTCAAACTTTCGCAAAGCTTTGCGCCGATTATAACATCAAACACATGAAAACGCCTTTGTACCATCCACAAGCCAATCAGGTCGAGGCGACAAACAAAAGCATTAAACTTGGATTACGTGCTCACATGGCTGACCTTCTTGAACATTCCTCCTGGGAACACCATCTTTCTCGTGTTATTCATGATATTAACACTTCAGTGCATTCAGCCACGGGCTACACGCCATATTTCCTGCACACTGGTCGTGAATATGTGAAATATGGAAACGAGTATAAATTATTATTGGATGTAAATCCATACCATACGCAGGATGTGGAACAGCGTAAAGTTCTGGCTGATGAAATTCGAGACAAACAGTTCGAACAATATCAACAAACCGCACAACGGGCATTGACCCGCAAAAGAGACGCCATTTCGAGATGGGCTCGGAAGTGTACATTCCCAATCCTAAACAGTCCGTGGCCGGAGAGGGCTATACACAAAAACTAGCCCCACCAAAAATTAGAGCCTATGTTTCACGGAAACTTGGTTCGAATTCATATGAACTGATCGATGCTAAACACCGAGTGCTTGGTAATTATTCCGCCGATTTAATCACAACACGTTAACTCATTCAGTACATTCGCCTTCTCAAGAATTTCGATGAATATATACCCCATTGATTCTGCCTTATTACAGGGTACACGGCTTGAATAAATTAATTAAGTTGAGTTTTATATCCATAGTTTTGTTATATTATATCCTCAGTACATTGCTAGTAAATCGATCAAAGCAAACAAGAAAAGATTCATAACCAAATCATTTACCAATGCCTTTCATCTACCGTAACTTATGTAATGCGCACTGAAACTAAATAGTAAAGACGGAACATATGTACATACATATGCGCTGAGAGGCGAACTGAGCGAGTCAGGATGGGGTTGACGCAGATCATGTAGAACGATTTCGATGTAAGGGGTCTAACGTCCAGGCCGTGAATCGCATTCGAACCAGCATCCTCATATCCCTACTAAACGCTCCACAGGTTTTTTGTTAACGTGTCGCTGAAGATGAGAGGGGGATAATGATCTATTATTTTTATTGGCCAAATAATAGACATAAGAACGTTTATGAGAAATGTAAACATAACAAAACTGTCAAAGCTAAACTCCAAAATGGGGGGGATTGCCAGATGAATGTACGTAACCAATAGTTATTCAAGACACGAACCATTATATCAGTATGTACACGAATTGACATGGCCACTATGAAAACTCCCACACTGGCATACGATAAAAGAATCGGTGGTCACATACCACGAGGCTAGAAAAATATATTTCCTTTTTTTCCGAATTGGACACGGAGCGAACCACACTCATCAGCCCTCGCAAGAACGGAATTACAACCAAGTAATTAAAGTGTATTAAAAGCTGGCGACATTCGGGGAGTCGATACTCACCCCTCAGTGGAAAGTGAAATCGACTGCGTCCAAGCAAATATAAGGAAAAAGGCTGACTGTAAAAGGCCTTTCTTTCTTGTATCGAGTTAATAGAGGCAAAAGGTGCCGTCATATTCCTTCCGGCAAATCCCCAGCCATGTTGTTGCGTAGAATAAAGAAGTTGTGAGCATCAAATCTGGACTATTCATTTTACAGCAATTGAGTCACCATAAGCCGGTAATACAAAATCATTACACGTAAGTCAGCCACTTTCTTGCCACCATCCATTGGAAACGAGCTATCCATCAACCGTAAGTAAAGATTCCTGTTTGGACCGATAAACTAAGGTCAAGCAAATCAATAGTGACACCACAACTTCGAATACCACTTCATCAGTGTGTTGAACAACAACGAAGGCACTTCGAAGTTGTGATGTTCACTCCCCCCAGGTTAGTCACTCAAGCAGAAAAAACTATTGGGCTATTAGCGTTGTTATGTGGAATGACTGTTGGTTAAGGCGACATCACCACCGTAATTTTCTTCTGACTAACACTTCAACCTTTTTCAGTGCCGTTTTATCGCACTTGGACCATCCGAAGTAGTCACTCATGACCATTTTCGTCACAGATTCCCGAAGTAGAAGATCCTACTCAACTTGAAGCTGTCCTACCACGCACACACACCCACACACATGCACGCGCACGCATACGGAGAACTGCATTATCGAACCGCCGGGCTAGCGAGGTTTCACCCCTTTTCCTTCGATTTAGTGTTGGATGGTGTGTACAAGCAATATCGAAATTTTAGCTAGCTGCTTTCACATCCGGTGGATACGCACACCTACTAAAACAGTCATACAAGGTGAAAGGCTTCGTTACAAGAAGTGAAACTTCTTAAAAAAGGTGTGAGTACCAGGTACCTACTCACGAAGTTGTATGTGTAAACATATGTTTACGGTTCGGCAAACCATTTGAGTTACAAACATAGGTGTGGTTAGAAATCAAAGAATAATTTAATTTCATCTTATTAATTTTCTGATATACACATAATTTATTTATTCCTTTTCGGTAACACCACCTTATATGAATTCGCGCTTCTAGGATCCATAGGACCGGGTGGTAATGGAAGTAGTAACCAAGGCACTAAGTAACGTACGCACTTTTGTTTGCAAAATGCATTTATTTCATTTAAGTTGAAAGAATACAAATTCCTTTTTTCGGCATTTCGCTTTCTATCTTCCAAGGCGAATTCATATATTCTTATCACGAATTCATATATTCATGTGGTAGAAAAATTATAAAAACATAACATTACCGTATAAATTATATGCACCATTATCACGTTTATGCGTAGTCCAATTCACGAAATCATTTCATAGATCTGAGTAAAAACTAAGTGCATCCCAGGATCTTTTTTGAGGTCGGTATTTGTAATTTGCACTGATGGCAATAATCGAAACTACTTTTCTTGACCAATATTGGGTATATTTCTTTTTTTATTTAATAGTTAATATTTGTTTTATAAATGTCTAGCTCATTATACATATAACACCCCGCGATAGTAAATTTTAAACTCAAATATCAACATATTCGCCATGGGCCAAATATAGTAAAACTGCGCTTTTAGTTTTTCATTCTGACATCAGTAGTTCAAAAATTATTTAAAAAATTTAGGTAAATGAGCTTAGGGAAACAGTATGGATATCAAATTAAAGAGGAAATCCTGTAGAATTTAAACAGATTCAAGCTTTTGGTGCAGAAGGACTGGTAAATATTGAGAATGTCCTTTTTTTTTGTTTTTGTTATTTTTATGGCCTTTATAACAATTATATTCAACAATTTTTATGAGCTCGAGGCCGTTTTCAGTGAAAACTCATTGTGGAAAAGCAACAATAATTTGAAAAAATGGTAGAAGTGATAGCTATTTCGGAAATCACCACATTTCCTCATCAGACTTCTTTCAGTAGGATTCGAACCGACGATCACACTGACTCAGCCAGTTGCCTATGCACCGTGCTAAGTACGCCTTGTAAATTATCGTTTGCTTTTTTCCACTATTTTCATTTTTGTTATGCCAACACAATCAAGCGCAGCTATTCCGCTGCAATTCACTTGATCATGTGGTTGTTGGTTTTTTTAGGTGTGCTCGTCCTTAAGTTAATTGTTTTTGTTATTTCTATGGCCTTTATAACACTTAAGTTATTTGTTTTT
>NW_016158687.1:22950-23658 GCF_001687245.7 Rhagoletis zephyria
TGAAATTTACCGTTATATGAAAAGCGGCCGTAATTTTAGTCCGATTTCAACAATTTTCTACGGTTTTCTTTTACGTAGCAAGCACAATAACCATACCGAGTTTGGTACAAATTGGTAGAACGGTTACCGCGATACATATATGTGATCATAAGTGGGCGGTGCAACGTCCATTTTCCAAAATTTTACCATAAACGTATTTCTTGGTAAAGAATTGTTGCAAGCATCAATTTTGAATAAATTAGCTTCAATATTTAATGATTTATCGAAGATTTTGTATTTCTCTAAATTACCGTTATATGGGATGTGGGCGTGGTTATTGTCCGATTTTAAAAATTTTCGGCGATTTTTTATGCTGTACCAAGGCCAACAACTGTGCCAAGTTTGGAAGAAATTGGTGCAGCGGTTACCAAGATATACACATGTAACCATAAGTGGGCGTGGCTACGCCCATTTTCCAAAAATTTATAATATTCTTATTTTTCGTCTAAAAATTATTGTAAATATCAATTTTGAGTGAATAATCTTCAGTAGTTACTAAAATATCGCAGTTTTCGTATTTCTGAAAATTACCGTTATATAGGAGGTAGGCGTGGTTATTGTCCGATTTTAAAAATTTGTGGCACCAACCTACCTTGGATTAAGGGAAACCTACATACCAAATTTCGTTGAGATATCTCAATTTTTGCTCGAGTTATCGTGTACACGGAC
>NW_016158687.1:23943-39709 GCF_001687245.7 Rhagoletis zephyria
GGCCAACAACTGTGCCAAGTTTGGAAGAAATTGGTGCAGCGGTTACCAAGATATACACATGTAACCATAAGTGGGCGTGGCTACGCCCGTTTTCCAAAAATTTATAATATTCTTAGTTTCTGTCTAAAAATTGTTGCAAATATTAATTTTTAGTGAATAATCTTCAGTAGTTACTAAAATATCGCAGTTTTCGTATTTCTGAAAATTACCGTTATATGGGAGGTAGGCGTGGTTATTGTCCGATTTTGCCCATTTTCAATACCATCCGTCCTACGCCGGAAAGAAGTTCACATACCAAGTTTCGTTAAAATATCTCAATTTTTACTCGAGTTATCGTGTGCACAGACGCACGGACAGACGGACAGACAGTCACCGCTTAATCGATTTCTCTTTTCATTCTGATCATTTATGTATATATATCTATCTCGATTCGTTTTGCCTGTTACAAACAACCGTTATGTGAACAAAGTTATAATACCCTTGTGCACAAGTGCGCTCGGGTATAAAAAGGAGTGAAACTTATTTTTGGTACCGTTCGATGAAAACCCCAAACACAGACGCGTGAAAAGATATTTCGGACTGTCCTTGCCCGCCCATCCTAGGTTCTTTTGGTGAAATTTGAACCCCCTTTTTACTTCTACACAACCATCCTAGAGTTCAGACCACTAAACGTTAAATTACAAGCTCATTATTTCCAAATTTTATTCATATAATAAATTTAAATAAAATATAGTCAAACTTAGAGTTAACCAGTCAATCAGCACAAACAATATTACTCCAATTGCTGAGTAGTTTACTCAAGAAAAAAATTTTACGCTACCCTAGTACTTGACTTTGTATGTACTTATTTATATACTTACTAGCAGACCCGGCGAACTTCGTCCCGCCCAAAATTATTTATTTTTAGTGAAATATTTTGGTAGAACGATTTTCACCAACAATTCACGTTCACGATTTCCAGTGATACATTTATCTGCTAATACATATTACGGTTTGGTGGTTGTCAGAAGGCATATTTCCATTGTCGTCTTTAATAACCTAACGAAAGTGTATGTTCGTGAATGATCTGGCGTTTCACAGAACGGTTAGTCGCAAAATGAAATAAATTTGAAGAACTGTTTCCCATTCATCATTCCCATCTGTCCTAGAAACTATATGGTATAGTTGGTAAAATTGGTGAGTATCGTTGTTCCACACACACTTATTTCAGTCGAAATACCTTAAAGCTCTTATCAAGGAGCGCAACGGTTCTGATGGTAGACATAATGCTGGTCATTTGAGATTGACCCCTGGACAACTTGGACAACTCAATCCTGGTGTATCCGAATGAAGCACGCAAATCACGTTCATTGGGCCAACCGCAACACACGGGAGCTCGGCATACTCGGTGGTACAGCACGTCGATGTAATCGGACATTCACGGCACTTTTTCTCACTTGATGCTTTTTAGTAACAACTCGACCCCAGCGTCACCCGGCGGCTGTTTTTTGCAATAGTATTGCCCTTACCGTTACCATTACATAAGTATCTCGAATATAAGCCAGATCGGATCATAACTAAGATTTTAACAATAACACGACTTCAGCGCCATCTGGTAGGTCAATCTGGGAATCTGAACAACTACGAAGAAACCTTACTCAAACAAAAAAAAATTTCGTTAAAATCGATTCACTCACAAACACACGAACGAAGTATTATATGTATATACACCTTCAGTACCTTTGGGAAGACGCCGCGCCCCCTTCTTAAACATCCCCAATTTTATCTAAGAGTATGCGATTGATTTCGTATATCTCTATACTACTATATGTTCGAATACTCAACCATGAACACTTCCAGGAATGTGCAGTATGAAAAATTCGGTTTATTTGAGTAGAGTAGAGTACTTGACTACAATGAACACATCCCGAAATAGGCCACGTTCGAGGCACGTAATAACAGCGGCAATACTGCACCACTGATGAAAGTTTGCAAAACTGTTGTAAGTTCCCAACTGATAAAACGTTGGAATTTCACACCGAACGTGATACTTTAATAATGCGCGCAACACTGCGGTTGTGATTGCGACTCGAACAACCCCATATGCAGTATGAAAAACTCGATTTATATGAGAGGTGCCACGCCTGTTTTCCAATAACATCAATTTTTTCATGAGTATGCGTTTAATTTCGTATGGGAGGTGCCACGCCCCCTTTTCCAATAGTTCCAGTTTTTCTCCACGATTGATTTCATATATATCCTTACCAAGATCAAGTACTCTACCATGAACACTTCTAGAGATATGCAGTATGAAAAATTTGGTTTTTATAGTAGGTGCCACGCTTTCTTCACTTAGCGCCATGAAATTAACTTTACGACCTGTTCCCCGCGCTAATTTTCTAAATTGATTTTATATATCTCCATACCAAGTTCCAGTACCCTACCATGAACGCTTTCAGAGATATGCGGCATGAGATATTCGGTTTTCCAATAACATCCATTTTTTCCACGAGTATGCGATTGATTTCATATATATATCCAAATATACACAAAAAATTTCATACAAATCGGTCAAGCCGTTTCGGAGGAGTTGACCACAAACACCGTGACATAAGATTTTATTCGAATGGTGGGAACCCTATGCAAATTGTTTTCTGTTTTAAGTGTTTTCATACATTCGCAGTATAATAGCATTATTACTTATTAAAATTAATTTTTTTTTTGATAATTCAGATATACGGCAACACCGGTTTTTCAATTTTTTCTTTACAAACCTTCTACAGACAAAGAAACACAAAATGAAATAAAAACGAAACAAATCCGTTGAGCCGTTCTTCAGTTATGCGATAACAAACGAACAGCAATTTATTTTTATATGTAAAGATTTTTGTCGAGTGGTGGCAAACCTCTTCAAATTTGTTTTTATTAAATTTGTTAATGCATTCTCAGTAATGTACATTATTGCGGCTTATGTAAATTAAATTTTTTTTGATATTTGAAATATGTGGCAACACCGGTTTTCCAATTGTTTCTTTACATTCATTTAACAGAGAGAAAGACACAAAATGAAATAAAAGCGGAGCAAATCCCTTGAGCCGTTCTTGAGTTATGCGATAACACACGAAAGCAATCCATTTTTACATATAAATTTTTTTTCGAATGGTGGCAAACCTACCGAAATTTTTTTCTGAATTAATTTTTTTATACATTCTCAGTGAAATAGCATTATTGCGGCTCATTTATAATAATTTTTTTTTCTGATATTGCAGATATCTGGCAACATCATTTTACCAATTTTCTCCTTACAAACCTTCTACAGACAGAAAGACACAATATGAAATAAAAACGAAGCAAATCCGTTGAGCCGTTCTTGAGTGATGCTATAACACACATAAAAGCAATCCATTTTTAAATAAAAAGCCGTTCTTGAGTGATGCTATAACACACATAAAAGCAATCCATTTTTAAATAAAAACTTTTTTTCGAATGGTGGTAACCCTATCCAAATTTTTTTCCGAATTAGTTTTTTTATGCGTTCTCAGTGAAATGGCTTTATTGCGGCTTATTTGTAAAAATTTTTTTTCCTTATTGCAAATATCTGGCAACACCATTTTACCAGTTTTCTCTTTACAAACCTTCTACAGATAGAAAGACACAAAATGGGTAGGTTCAGAAGGTGCAGAAGTTGAGCGCAACCGTTGCTAAAAACATCAATGATCGTAATGCGTCTTCTGAACGGCTTGATACCTTAGCTGTCAAATTCAAAACACACAACACGTTGTCTCAAATGATCAGAAAAATTTTACGATCATCTAACACGCAACTGTTCAGTTGATCAGAAGTACAAAACAACGCGTTCTGAAGGTGCAATCGCAACAGTTACTGAGCTGTTGCGCCTTCAGAACGTGCCCAATGAAAGAAAAACGAAGCAAATCCGTTGAGCCGTTCTTGAGTGATGCGATAACACACGAACAGCAATTCATTTTTATATATAAAGATGTATGTATGAAAAAAAATTAAAAGAAATCGAATTTGACAGCAACTACGTTTTCATATGAATAAATAAGTAAGTATAAACATTAATGGAAACGCAGTGAGAAAAGAAACAAGCAATAGATGAAAATTTAAAATTGTAAGATTTACATATGTTCAATTTGTGGCGACAGCATTCCTATGAAACGCACCAAGGATGTTGATTTTGCCGATGACTACACCAAGCAGGTGTGCTGGAACTTTCATAAAAATAGTTACATTTAACACTTGCCTATCTCTTCGTTCTCACTGGTATTTCTCTTTTTTTTCTTTAAACTGATGTTACATTCATTAAAGTTTTCACTACTGCCGCATATTCTTTTATTTGCTTTCCTATACAAATTTTTTTTTTCAATTACTATTTTTTTCACGCTTTCCGCATATAATATTTTACCCTATACACGTGCAGTGCTATTCATACACCTGCATATACATATTCACATATATAATTTCAAAAACCTTTTTTTTCTTAGAATCACTATGCATTCTACTTTTCTGATTTATTATTTTTTTTTCTTTTCGATCGCTCCAACAGAGCCACGTGCCGATCGTCGTCAAACTAAAAAGAGCTTAGTGGAGAAAATTCTTCAGCAATTCCATTGTCCGCCGCTTCTTTTTGGAGACTTATATTGCTAGCAATATTAAGGCAGTATACATATGTATGTAGGTATGTGCATATGAAGTGAGATTCACTCAAAGCGACATGAAGCGCATAAGGCTATATACAAATAGACGTAAGTAGTATATCGTCATTCGAAATAGAAATCAATAGCGCATTTAATTGCATGTATGGTTAAGAGCGCTGAAATTTAGCTCGGCTAGGCCGGGATTTCATTATCTGGCTAGGCATTAGGTTCATTCCTTATCTTTTTGGACCAAAATCTGAAAAGTGTCAAAATGCCAGAGCGTAGGTAAGCAAAATGCGCTCACTAAAAGAGAATAACAGGAAAAGTAAAGGAACGCAAAAAACCAAATTTTTAGTCCAGAGAATGGCAACAACAAAACTAACGTCAAATAAGAATAGAAATGTATGTACAAAACACATTCACACAAGCACAAGAACAATAAACACTTGCTATATCAATTATTTTTTGCCTCCTTCCAATCTCAATTCATTTCTTTTACTTCTTAGATTATTCTCACTTTTAGCGTATTCTTTAATTTCCGTTAATTTAAATTCAGTTGAGTTTGACCTTTTCAGGATTTTGCCAGAAAAAATTCTTCTGACTAAATCTGACTACTTCGGACTGATGAAAGTCACTCTCACTGACTGTTGCTCTCATTTTTGCTGTCATTTCCGAGTTAGGGAATGCTTTTTGGACTAAATCTGACTACTTCGGACTTTTTCTGACTATTTCTGGGAGATAAGGAACGCTCCTATTAAATGCAAATTCTAGAATTAGCGCGTACACACATATGTATATGTATGTACATGCATACATATGTGTGTCACCGTATACAATTTCCTTCTCTAAGTTTTTGACTTCGGTATTTACTAAAATTTAAACTGTTTTTGGGATATTTTTTTTTCAGAGGTTGAGTCACACTTTTCTTTTTGCGATTTTATTACAGCTCTTTTGGTTTCGAGTTACTGTGGAGTATACCACCCAATTTGCCTAGGCTTCGAAAGCACGTGCGTTCAGCACCTAAGATGTTCAGTAGTGCCTTCCGTTGTCTTGCCACATCATATACATACATACACAAAATCCGGAGCTCTACGTATTGGATTACTTTGATTTGATGGAACCAAGGCACTTTAACAAAAAACATAACAAAATAGTAACTCGATCACCTAGCACATCTAGCTCTATTTATACTTACATTACTTTAAGAGGTTTCCTTAAATAATTCTATATATTTATTTCGGAAAGTCTGTCTTTAAGCTCGAAATCCAAGTGAGAAAAGAAAGATTTTTATGTCGGAAGCAGATAACTTTTGACAAGCCTTCCAATCAGTCTTCTGTTAATAGTTAACAGAAGACTGTTAAAATGACAGCCACGAACGTACAGGAAATGGGATCTACTACCCTTTCCATTTCTATTACAACTTATAAGTAAATATACATACTGAGATAGTGCTAAAAATATTGAATGTTAAGAAGAAGAAAAATTAACTGAAATACATAGATGCCGCGTCAAACAAAAGTTCCTATCGGCAACCTAGTACAAGTTATTGAAAAGTAATGAATATCTAAATCCCAGGACTAATCCATTGATCCCGGAATTGTGAAAACCACATCCCGAAAATTCCGGGATCGGGAAAAGCTGAAAAATTAACATCCCTAATACCAACGAAAGACGAATTCATGCAAGGTGATAGCGGGGGCACAAAAACTCATAGTTGCCAACTTGGTGCTTTAAGCACTAGATTTAGTGCTTTTTGAAAATTAAAACGCCAAAAGAAATGGTTTAGTGCCTAGTGCATTTTTTAGTGTTTTTTTTCTGAACTCGGATTTCTCAAATGTATATAGATAAAACATAAAATAATTTGAAATATTTATCGGTTCTTGTAGATTTTTTGGTGCTGAATCCAAATCTGGACGCAGAATTTCTCCAGTACGTCAAAAGATATCCTAACCTCAAAGTGTCAAAAACACGGGTTTCGCGATATTTGAGGTTATATTATGAAAAACAAATTTTTTTTACTCATTTCTAATTAGGGCATCATTTAGTATTACTCTTCTCCTTTAAATTTCATTTTCGTTTGTTGCGATTCGATATTTCTTTCTCGTGATATACTAGTTTTAATGTCTAGTTCTTTGGTATTATTTCGTAAGCATTAAACATATACTACGTTTATACGCATGCATAAGTCGCTTTAATTCATTTCGCCGCGATTCAAAACATATGTATAAACTGAATTTCAATTCGCTTTGAAAGAGCGAAGTGTTTTGGCTCACACTCCATTTCAAATCGGTAGTTTATTTCTCCAGACAGTTAGAAAGAGTGTATAAACACCGCTCTCACTCAAAGCGAATTGGAGATCAGCTGTTCCGCTCAAATTCCAAATAATCGCATCAGTATTTAAAAGCTGATTAATAATAATCGTTCTTTTTCTTTGCCACGATTTTATAATGCCGAATAAAACTAGATTTTTATCACTTTCCATTATGTTAACTTATAAAATGTCAAATGAAAACAGCTAATTTTGTTTGCTTTTGAAGACGGTTACTTTGATGCCGATATAAAAAGCCGTAAGTATAAACACTAGAGCGAAATGTGTACGGTGTCAATGCGCTTTCAATTATTATCTATTATTCTGTGCGTATAAACGTAGTAACAATAGCATGTGTAGACGCTATTCAATCGTTATGAGTGAAAAAGTTTTGAATAAGTTAATTTTTTACTTTTGTTAAATACATACTTTTATGAAATCTTTTGATAAAAAAAAAATTTTGTGCTTTTAGTGTGGTAAAACGCTTTTCTTTCCAAGTTTTGGTGCTTTTTGAAATTGAAAAGTTGGCAACGCTGCAAAAACTACTCTAGAAAATTACACGCACAATGACAAACATGAACAAATGTACAACAAACACATAATTTTTTATCAGTACAGTTCGCATTGATATCAACGAGCAGCTTTGCTAGCTCTAATTAGATTTGTTTTCGTTTGTACTACATATATGCATATATACATGTAAACAAACATATGTGCATACACAAACATATGTACATACATACAAAGTTATGTACAACCCAGGGTAGCCAACTCGTGGGGAATTCCCCGATTTGTGGGGAATTTCAGTTTACGTGGGGATGAACTGTTTTTTTTTGTGAGGAATTAGGTGTTAACTAATTTTTTTCTTTTCTTTCATAATGAGTTAAACAAGTTGCAACTAAAAGTACTGATTATACAACCCTGAGCTGTTAAATATTTAAGCCAGCAACGAATAGAGAACAATGGCTGCAATATTTACAAATTGTCATTTGACATTTCTATTTTTGCCATTTTGTTGATTTTTTTTCAATATTGCACAAAGTATGACTCTTGGATTTATAAGGGTTTTTTTAAAGAATGAACTATATTTTTTATAAAAAATAACTCATATTAAATTACCAAAAAAATAATTGTGAAAAATTGTGCGGCAAAAATTTTTTTGACAACTGTATGTATTTAAATATTATATGCACATTTTTTATTTTTTACTTGTTAACTAACTTACTAAAAGTTTGGTTGGGTTTATAAATACAAAGATGTATTACATTTCAAAATAAAATAAACAGAAAGGCCAGCAATATGTCAAAATGCATTTAATATTTTTTTTTTTAAGAAGCAGATGTCTATGGGTGGGGAATTCTTCGAAATTTGGGGCAAAATCGGGGAATTTCATTGTCGAAATCGGGGATTTCTCAAAAATGAGTTGGCTACCCTGGTACAACCATTAAACATATGTATATACATGAAAACATTGCTGTCCATAAGTACATACATATGTCCATCAGTATGTACGATTGCTTCATCATAAGTATGTCCATACAAACATATGTACATATGCACGAATGGATGTATGTAGTTCAGTGGCAGTGTTGCCACTCAAAATATTTTTGTCATACCACAATTGGTCCAAAATCGCCCTCAACCTACCAAAATGTAAATTACAATTGAAAATGTGTTTTAAAATTTATTGAAAAAACAAAAATATATTCAATTCATTACATTAAATATGCTTTTGTTGAACATATTGCATTAAAGTTATGTTATCGATATATAAATACATATATATACATTTCACTCTTAATCGAGATCTCGCTTTGCTGACCACACGTAGTGCACCTCAGTCTTTCGAATTATTTCCATAATATAATGGCTGACTTCCAAAACGCCAATTGCTTTGCATACGTACAAAGTATAAGGTTCCATAACGTCGAACTACAAAATATTGACAACGTATACTGTTAGTGCAAATCTTATGCAATTACCAAAATTTCCCACGCATAATAGTATGCCTAGCAGTGTTGCCACTCAACAAATTTTTTTCATACCAAAATTGGTCCAAAATCGCCCTCAACCTACCAAAATGAAAATTACAGTTGAAAATGTGCTTTAAACATATAACACTTTATTGAAAAAACAAAAATAAATTCAATTCATTACATTGAATATGCTTTAGTTTAACATATTGCATTAAAATTATGTTATCGATATGTAAATACATATATATACATATCACTCTTAATCGAGATCTCGTTTTGCTGACCACACGTAGTGCACCTCAGTCTTTCAAATTATTTCCTTATATAACATAATGACTGACTTCCAAAACGTCAATTGCTTTGCATACGTACAAAGTATAAGGTTCCATTACGTCGAACTACAAAAATATTGACAACGTATACTGTTCCAAAACGCAGCCGAAAAGTTATCGAGACGCATCGCTCGAGCAATCAGCGCATCAGAAACAAAGTTGATGCTTCGTTTGTTATTGGTTAGCATTGGTGTTTTAGAAATGGAAAATTCAGAAAAATTGTTCACTGCTATATTGAATATTTAAAATATGCAATGTATATGGTTGCAATGTGTCGTAACTCTGCATATACAAACAGTTTGAATACCGCAGTATAATAGTTTCCAAACATTGTATTGATACGTTTTGGAAGTCAGCCAATGTTATTTATACTACTAAAGTCTAGCTTATTTCTATGCTTGGTTTTTATAAGTGAAAGCTCAGAAAATTTTCGCTCCGCAGCAGCAGAGCTGTGTGGAAGTGAAAGCAAATTAAATACAAAATAAGCGAGATCGATAAAACAAAACTCGTTCAATCCATTCTTAATGTTACTAACCTCGCGCCAAAAGAAGTTTATTTCCATGTCGTTTTTTAACTCAGAATTACTTAATCTCAGCAAATTCCATTGTGTCATTATTTTATCAGGATCGCAGTCCACTAAATTTTCAAATTTTCAAATCAAAGGAACGAGTGTTAAATTATCTCCAAAACGACTTTATTTGGCGTTATAATATCCAACACTTTAGATCTTCCCTTCAATCAAATCTCTTCCTTCTTCAATCTGCTCTAAAAATTCTAGGTAGAAAAGGAGAATACTTGATTTTATTTCAATTATTTCGTCGCTCGAATAAAGAAACAGTGTAAATGCCACATACACTATTATTCGATAATAGCACCATTGGGGAGACAATCCTTTAATCTATTAGAAAAATCTTTAGTTTTATTAAATATCTCTTTGGCTCACTAATTTATTCCCGAAAAACTTACTTGTATAATAATAGTGTAAGTGATACAATTGTTTGCAAATAGTGTATAGTGCACTTGCACTTTTATTAAGCAAATCACAAAGAAATTCTTGTAATATTAAAATAACGAAAAGTATTTTACTTCATTATATTACTGATAACTTTCAGAGGTGGCTTCAAAATGTGAATAATAAAATAGTGTAATATCGACATACATCAATTCATTTTTCTGAATATGCGAACAAAATCTGAAATGAAATAGTGTATCCGTGTTATACACTATTCTACTTCTTTAAAATTTATCAATTCATTGAAACCGTCGAACAAACTAAATGGTGTATAACGGTATACGTCATTTTAAGTCTCTATATACACTGTTTTATTTTTAAGAAGGTATTATACACTGCTTTATAGCGTATGAAAACTGGTTAGCTAATAAGAATACAGTCTATATTTTTATATAATTCTTACCAATTTGCTTGTATACTGCATATATGATGAAAAATACCTTCACATTATCTACTTGATTAGCTTTAACATTGTGTTCTAGACATTTTGATGTGTTGAAGTTATTATGGAAATATGTACATATGTATATGTATATGAATATACATACAAAAGCACATACATTTGTATCTATTCAAAAAAATTTAGTTGAATTTCTAGTTTGCCTCTGATTTGTGTCTATTAAAACAAAAAAAAATTATAAGATAAGGATATCCGATTGATTTTCAAAAAACAGCATTAAATGGATTTGAATGGTGAATAGTTACGATAAAAATTTTTTAATATGTTAATTGTTTCAATTTAAAACTTTAATCAGCATTTTTCGGATATAGCAAATTTGATGCAGTTCAACAGAGCTCCTTTACACGAGCCGAATTGCATTAAAATTGTCATATCGAAAATATGCTGCCTTATTCCTCTTGGTAAATAACCAATTCATATGTTCGTCGGTTTTGTTTAATATCTGTAATGTGAATGTTATATGTTCATTTCAAGGAGTGAATTCATTTGCAGATGTCTATGTTAATCTTGAAGACAACTTATCCACTAACAGTGAATTTTCTATTGGCTCCGATGATTTTTACGTACCCGAAACTAGTGCTGACACAAGCACGTCAATTGATTTCGAAAACTACCTGCAAAACTCAAAGCCAATTGGTGATGGTGGTGTTGAGGAAAAAGTTCACACGCAACTTACAAGAAAACGCAAAAATAATTTTGAAGAATGGAAACAAAATCAGCGTAAAGCAATGAGGCAAAGTGGGAAAGAATACAAAACTCGCAATGGACGCATTATACCGGCAAAAGTGCCAAAAGTTTGGGTTTGTACTTGCAAGTACAAATGCAGTGAATTATTTTCTGAACAAGATCGGATTGAAATAAATGGAAAATTTTGGGGTTTAGCCGACTATGCCAAGCAAAGGCAATTTATGTCGGGGAAACCAGAGCAATGCTAAAAAAAATTGATGAATTAGAGCTAAGCTACGTTAGGTCACATATTACTGCATTTCCCTGCGTTGAGGCTCACGATGTACGAAAAAGCTCAACGCGATTATACCTATCTCCCAACTTCAATATTACACGGATGTTTGAGCTTTTTAAGGAACTGCATCCCAATTCTGTGATTAAGTACCACAAATATAAATACATTTTTAATAACGAATATAACTACGCGTTTCATAAGCCAAAGAAAAATGCTTGCAAAAAGTGTATGAAGATGATTACAAGTTACACACAAAAAATAAAGATTTGACCCGGAAGCAAAAAACCGTTGTTAAAGTTCTTGCTCACGATGATGTGACTTTGAAAGTGTACACATTTGATCTTCAATCTGTGTTGTACTCACCATGTTCGCAAGTCAGCTCTTTTTATTATACAAGGAAATTTTGCACATACAACAGCACATTATTCGATTTGGTAACTAAAGAAGGCTTCTGTTACTTTTGGCACAACAGTGGAAAGCGTGGGTCTGATGAAATAGGGTCAACTTTATACTATCATTTATCTGCTCTGCCTAAACACGTGAAAAATTTTATATTGTATTCGGACTGTTGCGGTGGACAAAATACAAACAGGTTGGTTTTCCATACTGAGGTATCACGTTTTACGAGTTTTATAGCACATAAATTTTACATCTGTATGAACCACAGTTTAAAATAAAATACTATTGATTATATTTTCAAATGCAACTTTAACTTTAATTTAAATACATATTAAGAAGTCCTTCTGCCTAGAAAGTATCTTACAATAACATTTTTGTATTACATTGTTTATAGATACATTGCCGCTTTATTAATGTACTGTAGCATGAACTTGTGGTTTGATACAATTCAAATAAAGTTTTTGGAGCCCGGACACACACAAGTGGAGGTAGACTCAACGCATTCAACCATCGAGCGTGCAAAAAAAAATAAAATTATAAATTACCCCAAAGAATGGGAAACAATTATGCGGAATGCGAGATGCCAGAATCCATATTTTATAAAAGAGATGGAGTATACTGATTTTTATGATTTAAAAAAACTTCTTGATAGTTTTCCATCGAACTTCAAGATGGATTCAAGTGACGAAAATGTGTCATGGCTTCACGTAAAAGTAATTAAGGCTTGCAAGCATGATAACACTAAAGTTTTCTTTCAAACGGATTGGGAAGCTGATAAGTTCAACAGTATACCAATAAATCCACCAAAGAGGGTTCGAAAAACGTGGGATTCAAAAGACGTCAAGCTAAAAAAAAATACTCCTCCTACCTTCCAGTGTCTGCAGCCAAAAAGCGGGACTTATTAAAACTATGTGCTGAAGGATTGCTAAATAAAGATGCTGAATTGTTTTTTAAAAACTTACAGACTTCACAANCACTAAAGTTTTCTTTCAAACGGATTGGGAAGCTGATAAGTTCAACAGTATACCAATAAATCCACCAAAGAGGGTTCGAAAAACGTGGGATTCAAAAGACGTCAAGCTAAAAAAAAATACTCCTCCTACCTTCCAGTGTCTGCAGCCAAAAAGCGGGACTTATTAAAACTATGTGCTGAAGGATTGCTAAATAAAGATGCTGAAATGTTTTTTAAAAACTTACAGACTTCACAATTGGAAAGAGATTGCTTACCGGAACCAGACATTTTTGAAGATGATGAAAGTGATGGTTAAATTAATTAACCAAACCTTGTTTCTATTATTTAATTATTTAAATCTACATATGTAGTTACCTCATAGTGTAAACTATTTACCTTATTGTTGTTTATTATCATACATACATTCACCTACTTACCTTTATTTTTCTTTTACTTGTCTTACCTTTTGCTTATGTATTCACTTTATGCAAATTTATACGAGTATTTGTATATGTATCAATCATACTTATAATAATAAATCATTCGCAATTCGAACCGCGCGCATTTATTCTTTATATTCATACTTCGACCATAGCATTAGGATGTTTAAGCTGTTTTATTGTTCTATCTGCACTTTAAATTAAAATGATAAAACAGTGTAAAATCAGAAATAAAATGGTGTATCCCATACAAATAAAACAGTGTATAATGATTTCATATACAATTTTTCAAAGATAAAATAATGTATAAGCAGATGCTTTCAGAAAAATGGGATAAAATGGTATTTCTAAGTTAATATGATACATAATTTTTTGTGGATTAATAGCTAAGGAATCAATAAAAAGCGTGGTGTACTCAAAATGTTTATATTTTGAATAAGAAACGCACAATTAAAGTTTAAAATTGATCGATTGGTTTATAAAAACTTCCAATTCGTTTTTCTCAAAACTATACTTTTCATGTTACACTATTTCATTATTCCAGCGACGATTTCATCAGCACTTAAATTTTTTTCTATAAATATTTCTGCTTTCAATCCAACGAAAATTGTCGATATATGTTTGTGATTGTTTTTGTCTTTAAACTTGACGCCACTGCCATTTTTTAACTTATCTTGAATTATAAAATTACTCAAAATTAAAAGGAAGTTTGAATACGAATACAAATACGGCAGCCGCGCGCTCTCCGATTGAAATTCTTTGTTCAAGTTATTTATAATAGGTAATATATAAGTCAAGAAAAGGAAATAAGCCTTCATTTTCGGATTCATTTTATGTGCCAGTTCAGCAGGTCGTAAGCCATTAACTTCATAATAACATGAAATAAAATACAGTCGCAACCCTTCCCATTGTTCTACAAGCCGAGCCAATGACCCTTTCTAGTGATAGCCACCTTGTTTGGCAAATTCCCAAAATCGTATGCGACTTTACAGAGCAGTATTCATGGAACTCACTAAGCTCTGCAATTCTTTTAGGACTATGCGAAAAATAGTTATATATGTACATAAATGTAAAGAATGACAGGTACATTATACATAAAATATTTCAGTTTCAGACTTCAATAAAATTTTTAGTCCACCATTATCACCTGACATTACATTCGCTCCGTCTGAGGCTAAGCCAATCTAATTTTTAAGCGGTAAATTACATTTACAAAACAAGTCCTTAATTATATTAAACATTGACACTGCGTCTGCTTTCGTAAGTTCCGGTAGAGCAAGGAAACGATCATGGACGTTGCGTGAACCATCAACATATCTGGCAACCGAAACCAAGCTTTTTTTCACAGAAATGTCAGTGGTTTCGTCGACTATAATCGAAAATCTTTTCGTTCGTAAAGCTGATACAGTTTTTCCACTTGCCTGTTTTCCAATGAATTCAGCTAGTTGCGTTGCCTTCGTTCTACCATCCAGATTGTTTTAAAAAAAAGCACAATTTCTGAAAAAAATTGCCAAAAATCGCAAATTTTTTTAAAAATAAAATTCGTGACATCGATTTAACAAATCTTTTATTTTAAAAATGAGATCTTGTTATAATATAATTTTTAAACCTAAAAACGATTATAATACCTTCAGAGGGTAATAATAAATAACACAAATCACTTGTATGTGTAATAGTAATGTACAAACAATTTTCTTTAAAAATACGCATACTTTTTAAAAATATTTGTTTCCACACATTTTGCAATAGGACTGCGCAATTATTAAATTTATTGTAACTGATATTAATTGATTAATCGCACAATACGCTTTTAATAGCTTGGCGCTAAAAATTAAATGAAAACCATAATAAGGCGAGGTCAGCTATTACCACAATTTCTTCAAAATCACCTATAGTGTCTGAATGATTTACACTTCTGTTGTTGTCATATATTGAGCTATTCAACCTTGATAACATACTGTTTGATATTTGAAACGTTTTGCAGCAGAAACTATTAGCCTTCATATAACACTTTATTCGAACTATTGAATAAGGCTTTCCAACCCCATCCTATTTCGAATCTTAGTTTTTGTTGAATTCATTACGGAAAAAACGCGATCAACAGAAACATGTGAGTGCGGCAAGGATAATAATAAGAAGGCTACACAGAGAAAAATATGACACATATAAACAAGAGGATTGTCTTTATGAAACGTTTCTGGGCTAAGGGGTAAAATAGACGAAAAAAACGAAGAAAATTCCATAGAGATTTCTTCTTAATTTCATGTGTAAATTCTTCTTGATTTTTTT
>NW_016158687.1:44483-48959 GCF_001687245.7 Rhagoletis zephyria
ATCCCCAATTTTATCTAAGAGTATGCGATTGATTTCGTATATCTCTATACTACTATATGTTCGAATACTCAACCATGAACACTTCCAGGAATGTGCAGTATGAAAAATTCGGTTTATTTGAGTAGAGTAGAGTACTTGACTACAATGAACACATCCCGAAATAGGCCACGTTCGAGGCACGTAATAACAGCGGCAATACTGCACCACTGATGAAAGTTTGCAAAACTGTTGTAAGTTCCCAACTGATAAAACGTTGGAATTTCACACCGAACGTGATACTTTAATAATGCGCGCAACACTGCGGTTGTGATTGCGACTCGAACAACCCCATATGCAGTATGAAAAACTCGATTTATATGAGAGGTGCCACGCCTGTTTTCCAATAACATCAATTTTTTCATGAGTATGCGTTTAATTTCGTATGGGAGGTGCCACGCCCCCTTTTCCAATAGTTCCAGTTTTTCTCCACGATTGATTTCATATATATCCTTACCAAGATCAAGTACTCTACCATGAACACTTCTAGAGATATGCAGTATGAAAAATTTGGTTTTTATAGTAGGTGCCACGCTTTCTTCACTTAGCGCCATGAAATTAACTTTACGACCTGTTCCCCGCGCTAATTTTCTAAATTGATTTTATATATCTCCATACCAAGTTCCAGTACCCTACCATGAACGCTTTCAGAGATATGCGGCATGAGATATTCGGTTTTCCAATAACATCCATTTTTTCCACGAGTATGCGATTGATTTCATATATATATCCAAATATACACAAAAAATTTCATACAAATCGGTCAAGCCGTTTCGGAGGAGTTGACCACAAACACCGTGACATAAGATTTTATTCGAATGGTGGGAACCCTATGCAAATTGTTTTCTGTTTTAAGTGTTTTCATACATTCGCAGTATAATAGCATTATTACTTATTAAAATTAATTTTTTTTTTGATAATTCAGATATACGGCAACACCGGTTTTTCAATTTTTTCTTTACAAACCTTCTACAGACAAAGAAACACAAAATGAAATAAAAACGAAACAAATCCGTTGAGCCGTTCTTCAGTTATGCGATAACAAACGAACAGCAATTTATTTTTATATGTAAAGATTTTTGTCGAGTGGTGGCAAACCTCTTCAAATTTGTTTTTATTAAATTTGTTAATGCATTCTCAGTAATGTACATTATTGCGGCTTATGTAAATTAAATTTTTTTTGATATTTGAAATATGTGGCAACACCGGTTTTCCAATTGTTTCTTTACATTCATTTAACAGAGAGAAAGACACAAAATGAAATAAAAGCGGAGCAAATCCCTTGAGCCGTTCTTGAGTTATGCGATAACACACGAAAGCAATCCATTTTTACATATAAATTTTTTTTCGAATGGTGGCAAACCTACCGAAATTTTTTTCTGAATTAATTTTTTTATACATTCTCAGTGAAATAGCATTATTGCGGCTCATTTATAATAATTTTTTTTTCTGATATTGCAGATATCTGGCAACATCATTTTACCAATTTTCTCCTTACAAACCTTCTACAGACAGAAAGACACAATATGAAATAAAAACGAAGCAAATCCGTTGAGCCGTTCTTGAGTGATGCTATAACACACATAAAAGCAATCCATTTTTAAATAAAAAGCCGTTCTTGAGTGATGCTATAACACACATAAAAGCAATCCATTTTTAAATAAAAACTTTTTTTCGAATGGTGGTAACCCTATCCAAATTTTTTTCCGAATTAGTTTTTTTATGCGTTCTCAGTGAAATGGCTTTATTGCGGCTTATTTGTAAAAATTTTTTTTCCTTATTGCAAATATCTGGCAACACCATTTTACCAGTTTTCTCTTTACAAACCTTCTACAGATAGAAAGACACAAAATGGGTAGGTTCAGAAGGTGCAGAAGTTGAGCGCAACCGTTGCTAAAAACATCAATGATCGTAATGCGTCTTCTGAACGGCTTGATACCTTAGCTGTCAAATTCAAAACACACAACACGTTGTCTCAAATGATCAGAAAAATTTTACGATCATCTAACACGCAACTGTTCAGTTGATCAGAAGTACAAAACAACGCGTTCTGAAGGTGCAATCGCAACAGTTACTGAGCTGTTGCGCCTTCAGAACGTGCCCAATGAAAGAAAAACGAAGCAAATCCGTTGAGCCGTTCTTGAGTGATGCGATAACACACGAACAGCAATTCATTTTTATATATAAAGATGTATGTATGAAAAAAAATTAAAAGAAATCGAATTTGACAGCAACTACGTTTTCATATGAATAAATAAGTAAGTATAAACATTAATGGAAACGCAGTGAGAAAAGAAACAAGCAATAGATGAAAATTTAAAATTGTAAGATTTACATATGTTCAATTTGTGGCGACAGCATTCCTATGAAACGCACCAAGGATGTTGATTTTGCCGATGACTACACCAAGCAGGTGTGCTGGAACTTTCATAAAAATAGTTACATTTAACACTTGCCTATCTCTTCGTTCTCACTGGTATTTCTCTTTTTTTTCTTTAAACTGATGTTACATTCATTAAAGTTTTCACTACTGCCGCATATTCTTTTATTTGCTTTCCTATACAAATTTTTTTTTTCAATTACTATTTTTTTCACGCTTTCCGCATATAATATTTTACCCTATACACGTGCAGTGCTATTCATACACCTGCATATACATATTCACATATATAATTTCAAAAACCTTTTTTTTCTTAGAATCACTATGCATTCTACTTTTCTGATTTATTATTTTTTTTTCTTTTCGATCGCTCCAACAGAGCCACGTGCCGATCGTCGTCAAACTAAAAAGAGCTTAGTGGAGAAAATTCTTCAGCAATTCCATTGTCCGCCGCTTCTTTTTGGAGACTTATATTGCTAGCAATATTAAGGCAGTATACATATGTATGTAGGTATGTGCATATGAAGTGAGATTCACTCAAAGCGACATGAAGCGCATAAGGCTATATACAAATAGACGTAAGTAGTATATCGTCATTCGAAATAGAAATCAATAGCGCATTTAATTGCATGTATGGTTAAGAGCGCTGAAATTTAGCTCGGCTAGGCCGGGATTTCATTATCTGGCTAGGCATTAGGTTCATTCCTTATCTTTTTGGACCAAAATCTGAAAAGTGTCAAAATGCCAGAGCGTAGGTAAGCAAAATGCGCTCACTAAAAGAGAATAACAGGAAAAGTAAAGGAACGCAAAAAACCAAATTTTTAGTCCAGAGAATGGCAACAACAAAACTAACGTCAAATAAGAATAGAAATGTATGTACAAAACACATTCACACAAGCACAAGAACAATAAACACTTGCTATATCAATTATTTTTTGCCTCCTTCCAATCTCAATTCATTTCTTTTACTTCTTAGATTATTCTCACTTTTAGCGTATTCTTTAATTTCCGTTAATTTAAATTCAGTTGAGTTTGACCTTTTCAGGATTTTGCCAGAAAAAATTCTTCTGACTAAATCTGACTACTTCGGACTGATGAAAGTCACTCTCACTGACTGTTGCTCTCATTTTTGCTGTCATTTCCGAGTTAGGGAATGCTTTTTGGACTAAATCTGACTACTTCGGACTTTTTCTGACTATTTCTGGGAGATAAGGAACGCTCCTATTAAATGCAAATTCTAGAATTAGCGCGTACACACATATGTATATGTATGTACATGCATACATATGTGTGTCACCGTATACAATTTCCTTCTCTAAGTTTTTGACTTCGGTATTTACTAAAATTTAAACTGTTTTTGGGATATTTTTTTTTCAGAGGTTGAGTCACACTTTTCTTTTTGCGATTTTATTACAGCTCTTTTGGTTTCGAGTTACTGTGGAGTATACCACCCAATTTGCCTAGGCTTCGAAAGCACGTGCGTTCAGCACCTAAGATGTTCAGTAGTGCCTTCCGTTGTCTTGCCACATCATATACATACATACACAAAATCCGGAGCTCTACGTATTGGATTACTTTGATTTGATGGAACCAAGGCACTTTAACAAAAAACATAACAAAATAGTAACTCGATCACCTAGCACATCTAGCTCTATTTATACTTACATTACTTTAAGAGGTTTCCTTAAATAATTCTATATATTTATTTCGGAAAGTCTGTCTTTAAGCTCGAAATCCAAGTGAGAAAAGAAAGATTTTTATGTCGGAAGCAGATAACTTTTGACAAGCCTTCCAATCAGTCTTCTGTTAATAGTTAACAGAAGACTGTTAAAATGACAGCCACGAACGTACAGGAAATGGGATCTACTACCCTTTCCATTTCTATTACAACTTATAAGTAAATATACATACTGAGATAGTGCTAAAAATATTGAATGTTAAGAAGAAGAAAAATTAACTGAAATACATAGATGCCGCGTCAAACAAAAGTTCCTATCGGCAACCTAGTACAAGTTATTGAAAAGTAATGAATATCTAAATCCCAGGACTAATCCATTGAT
>NW_016158687.1:49034-52374 GCF_001687245.7 Rhagoletis zephyria
TCACTCAAAGCGAATTGGAGATCAGCTGTTCCGCTCAAATTCCAAATAATCGCATCAGTATTTAAAAGCTGATTAATAATAATCGTTCTTTTTCTTTGCCACGATTTTATAATGCCGAATAAAACTAGATTTTTATCACTTTCCATTATGTTAACTTATAAAATGTCAAATGAAAACAGCTAATTTTGTTTGCTTTTGAAGACGGTTACTTTGATGCCGATATAAAAAGCCGTAAGTATAAACACTAGAGCGAAATGTGTACGGTGTCAATGCGCTTTCAATTATTATCTATTATTCTGTGCGTATAAACGTAGTAATAATAGCATGTGTAGAGGCTATTCAATCGTTATGAGCGAAAAAGTTTTAAATATTGTTAATTTTTTACTTTTGTTAAATACAACCTGTTATGAAATCTTTTGATAAAAAAAAAATTAGTGCTTATAGTGTGGTAAAACGCTTTTCTTTCCAAGTTTTGGTGCTTTTTGAAATTGAAAAGTTGGCAACGCTGCAAAAACTACTCTAGAAAATTACACGCACAATGACAAGCATGAACAAATGTACAACAAACACATAATTTTTGATCAGTACAGTTCGCATTGATATCAACGAGCAGCTTTGCTAGCTCTAATTAGATTTGTTTTCGTTTGTACTACATATATGCATATATACATGTAAACAAACATATGTGCATACACAAACATATGTACATAAATCCAAAGTTATGTACAACCCAGGGTAGCCAACTCGTGGGGAATTCCCCGATTTGTGGGGAATTTCAGTTTACGTGGGGATGAACTGTTTTTTTTGTGAGGAATTAGGTGTTAACTAATTTTTTTCGTTTCTTTCATAATGAGTTAAAAAAGTTGCAACTAAAAGTACTGATTATACAACCCTGAGCTATTAAATATTTAAGCCAGCAACCAATAGAGAACAATGGCAGCAATATTTACAAATTGTCATTTGACATTTCTATTTTTGCCATTTTGTTGATTTTTTTTTCAATATTGCACAAAGTATGAATCTTGGATTTATAAGGGTTTTTTTAAAGAATGAACTATATTTTTTATAAAAAATAACTCATATTAAATTACCAAAAAAATAATTGTGAAAAATTGTGCGGCTAAAATTTTTTCGACAATTGTATGTATTTAAATATTATATGCACATTTTTTATTTTTTACTTGTTAACTAACTTACTAAAAGTTTGGTGGGGTTTATAAATACAAAGATGTATTACATTTCAAAATAAAATAAACAGAAAGACCAGCAATTTGTCAAAATGCATTTAATATTTTTTTTTTTTAAAGCAGCAGATGTCTATGGGTGGGGAATTCTTCGAAATTTGGGGCAAAATCCCCTGGTACAACCATTAAACATATGTATATACATGAAAACATTGCTGTCCATAAGCACATACATATGTCCATCAGTATGTACGATTGCTTCATCATAAGTATGTCCATACAAACATATGTACATATGCACGAATGGATGTATGTAGTTCAGTGGCAGTGTTGCCACTGAACAAATTTTTTTCATACCAAAATTGGTCCAAAATCGCCCTCAACCTACCAAAATGAAAATTACAGTTGAAAATGTGCTTTAAACATATAACACTTTATTGAAAAAACAAAAATAAATTCAATTCATTACATTAAATATGCTTTAGTTGAACATATTGCATTAAAATTATGTTATCGATATGTAAATACATATATGTATATACATATCACTCTTAATCGAGATCTCGTTTTGCTGACCACACGAAGTGCACCTCAGTCTTTCAAATTATTTCCTTATATAACATAATGACTGACTTCCAAAACGTCAATTGCTTTGCATACGTACAAAGTATAAGGTTCCATTACGTCGAACTACAAAAATATTGACAACGTATACTGTTCCAAAACGCAGCCGAAAAGTTATCGAGACGCATCGCTCGAGCAATCAGCGCATCAGAAACAAAGTTGATGCTTCGTTTGTTATTGGTTAGCATTGGTGTTTTAGAAATGGAAAATTCAGAAAAAATTGTTCACTGCTATATTGAATATTTAAAATATGCAATGTATATGGTTGCAATGTGTCGTAATTCTGCATATACAAACAGTTTGAATGCCGCAGTATAATAGTTTCCAAACATTGTATTGATACGTTTTGGAAGTCAGCCAATGTTATTTATACTACTAAAGTCTAGCTTATTTCTATGCTTGGTTTTTATAAGTGAAAGCTCAGAAAATTTTCGCTCCGCATCAGCAGAGCTGTGTGGAAGTGAAAGCAAATTAAATACAAAATTAGCGAGATCGATAAAACAAAACTCGTTCAATCCATTCTTAATGTTACTAACCTCGCGCCAAAAGAAGTTTATTTCCATGTCGTCTTTTAACTCAGAATTACTTAATCTCAGCAAATTCCATTGTGTCATTATTTCATCAGGATCGCAGTCCACTAAACTTTCAAATTTTGAAATCAAAGGAGCGAGTGCTAAATTATCTCCAGAAACGACTTTATTTGGCGTTATAATATCCAACACTTTAGATCTTCCCTTCAATCAAATGTCTTCCTTCTTCAATCTGCTCTAAAAATTCTAGGTAGAAAAGGAGAATACTTGATTTTATTTCAATTATTTCGTCGCTCGAATATAGAAACAGTGTAAATGCCACGTACACTATTATTCGATAATTGCACCATTGGATAGACAATCCTTTAATCTATTAGAAAAATCTTTAGTTTTATTAAATATCTCTTTGGCTCACTAATTTATTCCCGAAAAACTAACTTGTATAATAATAGTGTAAGTGATACAATTGTTTGCAAATAGTGTATGGTGCACTTGCACTATTATTAAGCAAATCACAAAGACATTCTGGTAATATTAAAATAACGAAAAGTATTTTACTTCATTATATTACTGATAACTTTCAGAGGTGGCTTCAAAATGTGAATAATAAAATAGTGTAATATCGACATACATCAATTCATTTTTCTGAATATGCGAACAAAATCTGAAATGAAATAGTGTATCCGTGTTATACACTATTCTACTTCTTTAAAATTTATCAATTCATTGAAACCGTCGAACAAACTAAATGGTGTATAACGGTATAGGCTATTTTAAGTCTCTATATCACTGTTTTATTTTTAAGAAGGTATTATACACTGCTTTATAGCGTATGAAAACTGGTTAGCTAATAAGAATACAGTCTATATGTTTATATAATTCTTACCAATTTGCTTGTATATTGCATATATGATGAAAAATACCTTCACATTATCTACTTGATTAGCTTTAACATTGTGTTCTAGACATTTTGATGTGTTGAAGTTATTATGGAAATATGTA
>NW_016158687.1:54178-57294 GCF_001687245.7 Rhagoletis zephyria
CATAGATTTTGACGATTTTCTCAGTAGACTTTGTATTATTATTTATAAAATATCTTACGAAATTTATCGGTTTTAGCTGTTCAAATAAAGGAGTTTTACAGTAAAATCCCATATCTGAACAATCAGATGTATGGAATATATATGTTGTAGTCACCCGATCCTTGTTATTTTTACTGTAAGTATTCTGTTAATAATGAGTGAAAATGGTGCGAAATTTCATGTTCCTAGCTGCATAAATGGAGGAGTTATGATAAAAGACCTCATATCTGAACAATCAGTTGTATAGGGGCTGCAGGCTATAGTGACCCGATCTTCGTTATTTTCACTGTAAGTCTTCTGCTGATAATGAGTGACCACAGTGCAAAATTTCATGTGCCTAGCTACATAAATGGATGAATTATAACGAAAAATCTCATATCTGAACAATCAGTTGTATGGGAGCTATAGGTTATAGTTATCCGATCTTTTGAATTTTCACTGTAAGTTTTCTGTTGATAATTATTGAAAACAGTGCGGAATTTCCTGTTCCCAGCTATATAAATGGAGGAGTTATAACGAAAAATTTTATATCTGAACAATCAGTTGTATGGGAGCTATAGGTTGTAGTGAACCGATCTTTGTAATTTTCACCGTAAGCATTCTGTTGATAATGGGTGCAAGTGCTGCAAAATTTCATGTTCGTAGCTGCATAAATGGAGAAGTTATAACGAAAAATATCATATCTGAACAATCAGTTGTATGGGAGCTATATGTTAAAGTGGTCCGATTTTTCTGGTTCCGACAAATGATTAATACATTATAAAAATACACCCACCTACCAAATTTGATCCGGATATCTCTAAAACTGAGAGACTAGATTGCATACAAACAGACAGACAAACGGACAGACGGACATGGATAAATCAACTCAGCTCGACGATCTGATCATTTAAGTATACATTTTAATGGGTCTATCTCTTCTTATTCTGGTACTTACAAACATCGGACCAAAGTTATAATACCATTTCATGCTCATGAAAGGTATAAAAATTATAAGATAAGGATATCCGATTGATTTTCAAAAAACAGCATTAAATGGATTTGAATGGTGAATAGTTACGATACAAAATTTTTTAATATGTTAATTGTTTCAATTTAAAACTTTAATCAGCATTTTTCGGATATAGCAAATTTGATGCAGTTCAACAGAGCTCCTTTACACGAGCCGAATTGCATTAAAATTGTCATATCGAAAATATGCTGCCTTATTCCTCTTGGTAAATAACCAATTCATATGTTCGTCGGTTTTGTTTAATATCTGTAATGTGAATGTTATATGTTCATTTCAAGGAGTGAATTCATTTGCAGATGTCTATGTTAATCTTGAAGACAACTTATCCACTAACAGTGAATTTTCTATTGGCTCCGATGATTTTTACGTACCCGAAACTAGTGCTGACACAAGCACGTCAATCGATTCCGAAAACAACCTTCAAAACTCAAAGCCAATTGGTGATGGTGGTGTTGAGGAAAAAGTTCACACGCAACTTACAAGAAAACGCAAAAATAATTTTGAAGAATGGAAACAAAATCAGCGTAAAGCAATGAGGCAAAGTGGGAAAGAATACAAAACTCGCAATGGACGCATTATACCGGCAAAAGTGCCAAAAGTTTGGGTTTGTACTTGCAAGTACAAATGCAGTGAATTATTTTCTGAACAGGATCGGATTGAAATAAATGGAAAATTTTGGGGTTTAGCCGACTATGCCAAACAAAGGCAATTTATTACGGGGAAACCAGATCAATGCTCAAAAAATTGATGAGTTAGAGTTAGGCTACGTTAGGTCACATATTACTTCATTTCCCTGCGTTGAGGTTCATTATGTACGAAAAAGCTCAACGCGATTATACCTATCTCCCAACTTAAATATTACACGGATGTTTGAGCTTTTTAAGGAACTGCATCCCAATTCTGTGATTAAGTACCACAAATATAAATACATTTTTAATAACGAATATAACTACGCGTTCCATAAGCCAAAAAAAAGTCACGATGATATGACTTTGAAAGTGTATACATTTGATCTTCAATCTGTGTTGTACTCACCATGTTCGCAAGTCAGCTCTTTTTATCATACAAGGAAACTTTGCACATACAACAGTACATTATTCGATTTGGTAACTAAAGAAGGCTTCTGTTACTTTTGGCACAAAAACAGTGGAAAGCGTGGGTCTGATGAAATAGGGTCAACTTTATACTATCATTTATCTGCTCTGCCAAAACACCTGAAAAATATTATATTGTATTCGGACTGTTGCGGTGGATAAAATAAAAACAGGTCGGTTTTCCATACTGAGGTATCACGTTTTACGAGTTTTATACCACATAAATTTTACATCTGTATGAACCACAGTTTAAAATAAAATACTATTGATTATATTTTCAAATGCAACTTTAACTTTAATTTAAATACATATTAAGAAGTCCTTCCGACTAGAAAGTATCTTACAATAACATTTTTGTATTACATTGTTTATAGATAAACTAGCGGTACCAAGGTGTGCTTCTCTACACCAAATATTGAAAAATTAATGAAAAATCCTGCACGTCGTACTTCATTTTGTTAGAAGTGATCCTCAACATTTTGCGATCTTCTTTGCGATAACATCATCTTCGCAAGACGCGTACGTCGGCCTATATTTGAACAACGGGATCGTGGCATTTTATTCAATAGCGAACGAAAAAGTCAATGCATACGAACGAATTCGATAAATCGTATGGTAAACGCACTATTTGAAAAATAATCAAATGAAATTCACAATCGACAGTAAAAAAGGACTTGAAAAAACTTCATTCGAAGCCAAAGAACACAGCACAGTCACAATTTTCCACAATGGTTTTGTTTACTGTAAATCAAAGAGGAGAAATACCTACATGGAAAATTTCCAAAGTACTCCAACTTTTCGTACGAAACGATGCAACAAATTTGTGCAAAAATATTGAAATTGAAGAAAGAAATAAAATGAAATATGAATTAAGAACTATATTAAACACACGTGTTGATTCTCTAAAGTCCAAAATAGAAAGACCGAATATCAATGTACACCACCTATTCGATAATACGATGAAATGACAG
>NW_016158687.1:57325-59545 GCF_001687245.7 Rhagoletis zephyria
GTATGTTGTGTTGTGGTGACTTTCATTCCATTGGCTCTGCAAAATCCCTATTGAAAAACTTGCAGCCATGTTTATATTTGACTTAATTTATCCGAAATATGATGATGGGTTATGTGAAGTGTGCCCGAATTCGGTCCAGCGGTTCATGATATATGACAGTTTTTGTCTGTCACATGAACCACGTATATGATACAACAGCAGATACATGAAAAATCGAAAACATAGTAAATTAAGTCAAGTATAAACATGGCTGCAATATAGTTCTCAATTAGTAATTGATTTTTTTTTTAACATATACGATTTAAAAACAACAAAAACAGATTGTTTTATTTCAACCCGGCCTTGAGCTCAAAAAAATCAATATAATAATTAATTGAATTTATTTCAATAATTTTGCACAAATTTGTTCATTAATTTCGTACGAAAAGTTTGAAAACGTAGTGGAAAATTGTTGCTATAATGTGCTGTGTCTATTTTTTCTTCGGATAAATTAAGTCAAGTATAAACATGGCTGCAAGTTTTTCAATAGGGATTTTGCAGAGCCAATGGAATGAAAGTCACCACAACACAACATACCTGTCATTTCATCGTATTATCGAATAGGTGGTGTACATTGATATTCGGTCTTTCTATTTTGGACTTTAGAGAATCAACACGTGTGTTTAATATAGTTCTTAATTCATATTTCATTTTATTTCTTTCTTCAATTTCAATATTTTTGCACAAATTTGTTGCATCGTTTCGTACGAAAAGTTGGAGTACTTTGGAAATTTTCCATGTAGGTATTTCTCCTCTTTGATTTACAGTAAACAAAACCATTGTGGAAAATTGTGACTGTGCTGTGTTCTTTGGCTTCGAATGAAGTTTTTTCAAGTCCTTTTTTACTGTCGATTGTGAATTTCATTTGATTATTTTTCAAATAGTGCGTTTACCATACGATTTATCGAATTCGTTCGTATGCATTGACTTTTTCGTTCGCTATTGAATAAAATGCCACGATCCCGTTGTTCAAATATAGGCCGACGTACGCGTCTTGCGAAGATGATGTTATCGCAAAGAAGATCGCAAAATGTTGAGGATCACTTCTAACAAAATGAAGTACGACGTGCAGGATTTTTCATTAATTTTTCAATATTTGGTGTAGAGAAGCACACCTTGGTACCGCTAGTTTATCTATAAACAATGTAATACAAAAATGTTATTGTAAGATACTTTCTAGTCGGAAGGACTTCTTAATATGTATTTAAATTAAAGTTAAAGTTGCATTTGAAAATATAATCAATAGTATTTTATTTTAAACTGTGGTTCATACAGATGTAAAATTTATGTGGTATAAAACTCGTAAAACGTGATACCTCAGTATGGAAAACCGACCTGTTTTTATTTTATCCACCGCAACAGTCCGAATACAATATAATATTTTTCAGGTGTTTTGGCAGAGCAGATAAATGATAGTATAAAGTTGACCCTATTTCATCAGACCCACGCTTTCCACTGTTTTTGTGCCAAAAGTAACAGAAGCCTTCTTTAGTTACCAAATCGAATAATGTACTGTTGTATGTGCAAAGTTTCCTTGTATGATAAAAAGAGCTGACTTGCGAACATGGTGAGTACAACACAGATTGAAGATCAAATGTATACACTTTCAAAGTCATATCATCGTGACTTTTTTTTGGCTTATGGAACGCGTAGTTATATTCGTTATTAAAAATGTATTTATATTTGTGGTACTTAATCACAGAATTGGGATGCAGTTCCTTAAAAAGCTCAAACATCCGTGTAATATTTAAGTTGGGAGATAGGTATAATCGCGTTGAGCTTTTTCGTACATAATGAACCTCAACGCAGGGAAATGAAGTAATATGTGACCTAACGTAGCCTAACTCTAACTCATCAATTTTTTGAGCATTGATCTGGTTTCCCCGTAATAAATTGCCTTTGTTTGGCATAGTCGGCTAAACCCCAAAATTTTCCATTTATTTCAATCCGATCCTGTTCAGAAAATAATTCACTGCATTTGTACTTGCAAGTACAAACCCAAACTTTTGGCACTTTTGCCGGTATAATGCGTCCATTGCGAGTTTTGTATTCTTTCCCACTTTGCCTCATTGCTTTACGCTGATTTTGTTTCCATTCTTCAAAATTATTTTTGCGTTTTCTTGTAAGTTGCGTGTGAACTTTTTCCTCAACACCACCATCACCAATTGGCTTTGAGTTTTG
>NW_016158687.1:60819-65938 GCF_001687245.7 Rhagoletis zephyria
CAATCAAATTTTGCAAAGTTGTAATGAAACTGAATTTTTGTGAACCATTATAAATGATTTGCAACTTTTAATATATATCAAAAGAAAGATAAATCGATTACCTTTCTTTTGATTATAACATTATTAAAATCGCTTAACTTTATTATAGAAATTTTCCAACTTTTTAAACATCTATGTGCACATGAGCAATACTAATAATAAGAAATTAAGCCAGCGCATATGTATGTATGTATGTAAAAATATATTTATTAATGTTAATTTCAAGTTTTATTCATAATATTGGTTATTAAGTATGTATATTATGCACTTTGAAAATAAATTTTGCAAAATAAAAATCAAAACATTTTAGGATTTTTTATTTAAAGTTTCTAAGGTTATTTTGAATTCGCTGTGAAGAGAATGCAACCCTGAGCTGGCAGAAGGGGGCAATGCTAGACGAGTGCAGCTATATGTTTTCCTTACTAAGTGTCTGAATGAGTGCGACAGTGATGCAAGGCTCACACGTGCAGGGGGAAAGTGGTGACAATCTGCACAGCGCCCATACAAATGTCACCAGTTTTGTCACCAGTTTTGAAGTGACCAGATTTTTCACCACTTTTGGCTGGCAGGGATATGTTTGTGATTGGTTTTGTCTTTAAACTTGACGCCACTGCCATTTTTTAACTTATCTTGACTTATAAAATTACTCAAAATTAAAAGGAAGTTTGAATACGAATACAAGTACGGCAGCCGCGAGCTCTCCGATTGAAATTCTTTGTTCAAGTTATTAATAATAGGTAATATATAAGTCATGAAAAGGAAATAAGCCTTCATGTTCGGATTCATTTTATGTACCAGTTCAGCAGGTCGTAAGCCATTAACTTCATAATAACATGAAATAAAAAACAGTCGCAAGCCTTCCCATTGTTCTACAAGCCGAGCCAATGACCCTTTCTAGTGATAGCCACCTTGTTTGGCAAATTCCCAAAATCGTATGCGGCTTTACAGAGCAGTATTCATGGAACTCACTAAGCTCTGCAATTCTTTTAGGACTATGCGAAAAATAATTATATATGTTTCGACAAAGAAGTTCTATGCAGTTAGGAAGCTTTTTAAAAGCGTAACTACAACATAAATGTAAAGAATGACAGGTACATTATACATAAAATATTTCAGTTTCAGACTTCAATAAAATTTTTAGTCCACCAATATCACCTGACATTACATTCGCTCCGTCTGAGGCTAAGCCAATCTAATTTTTAAGCGGTAAATTACATTTACAAAACAAGTCCTTAATTATATTAAACATTGACACTGCGTCTGCTTTCGTAAGTTCCGGTAGAGCAAAGAAACGATCATGAACGTTGCGTGAACCATCAACATATCTGGCAACCGAAACCAAGCTCTTTTTCACAGAAATGTCAGTGGTTTCGTCGACTATAATCGAAAATCTTTTCGTTCGTAAAGCTGATACAGTTTTTCCACTTGCCTGTTTCCCAATGAATTCAGCTAGTTGCGTTGCCTTCGTTCTACCATCCAGATTGTTTTAAAAAAAAACACAATTTCTGAAAAAAAATTGCCAAAAATCGCAAATTTTTTTAAAAATAAAATTCGTGACATCGATTTAACAAATCTTTTATTTTAAAAATGAGATCTTGTTATAATATAATTTTTAAACCTAAAAACGATTATAATACCTTCAGAGGGTAATAATAAATAACACAAATCACTTATATGTGTAATAGTAATGTACAAACAATTTTCTTTAAAAATACGCATACTTTTTAAAAATATTTGTTTCCACACATTTTGCAATAGGACTGCGCAATTATTAAATTTATTGTAACTGATATTAATTGATTAATCGCACAATACGCTTTTAATAGCTTGGCGCTAAAAATTAAATGAAAACCATAATAAGGCGAGGTCAGCTATTACCACAATTTCTTCAAAATCACCTATAGTGTCTGAATGATTTACACTTCTGTTGTTGTCATATATTGAGCTATTCAACCTTGATAACATACTGTTTGATATTTGAAACGTTTTGCAGCAGAAACTATTAGCCTTCATATAACACTTTATTCGAACTATTGAATAAGGCTTTCCAACCCCATCCTATTTCGAATCTTAGTTTTTGTTGAATTCATTACGGAAAAAACGCGATCAACAGAAACATGTGCGTGCGGCAAGGATAATAATATGAAGGCTACATAGAGAAAAATATGACACATATAAACAAGAGGATTGTCTTTATGAAACGTTTCTGGGCTAAGGGGTAAAATAGACGAAAAAAACGAAGAAAATTCCATAGAGATTTCTTCTTAATTTCATGTGTAAATTCTTCTTGATTTTTTTTGTAATAAAATAGACAATGAATTGAAGGTTGTATTTTTCCATGTTTTCTCAATAGATGCTGTAGCCTAGGGATGCCCGAATCAGCACATATGTGTCGCGGGCGACTGCGCGTGCAAAGCTTTGCACAGCGGTGCTAAGCAAGCGCGGAAGCAAAAAGTTATCGGAAGGGGAAAACGAAGTCAACAGAATAGTGAGATTTTATGTGTGACAGTGATGGAAAATGAGTGTGCATTGTGCCATTTTCGGCCCTTTCGGAAGCAGCCGGCACCTTCAGCACAATCTATTGATTTTCGGCACTATTTTTGCGTAACTCAATGCAACTAATAAATATTTCTTTCGGATCCGCAATTAAAAATATTTTTTTTACATTTAATCGTATGTGCTTAAACTGATGATTGATATAAACATAGAAGAATCTCGCTTCCACATTCTGCATATGGGCTTAACATTTTTGTTTAAACAAATTTGTCGAAATTTCATCTCTAAAGCAAATATTAAATATCATTTAATATATGCTTTAGATTTAAATAATCATTTTTAGTGGTGAGCGAGTCGGAGATGTTTAAAACTTTCCGGTCAAATCCATCCCTGAGGAATATAAAAATGTTTCCTCTTATCTACGAGGTTCATAGAGCCTCATAATATCAAAAGTAAAAAAAAAAATATTCAAAAGTTGTTTTGGGTAGCTATTAGGGCTACCTCAAATTTGTGCAATATATTGTACAAAAGTCCGCAAAGGAGTAAAATAACTCAAGAAAACTCAATAAATATTTCACTAAGTTTGACAGAATAAAACTTTTATTTCATTGAAAATGAACTTATTTATATACAAAATAATTGATTTTACTGCAGATATGTTGGAATGAATATTTTATATCTTTTTAAGTACCTTTAGTTAAGATTTGCGTTACAAAATTCTAAATTTTCTCCATGAGAAGAGAGTTATATAACGACATTTTGAAAAATTTCAGATACAATTAAAATGTAAAATACAAATGACCCGTTTTAATAAACCTTCCCGGCTTTTCTGCCTTCAGTAGATCAAGAAATCAAGAACCTACCCTCTACTGCAACAACAGCGCACAAGTTCTTCAAAAACCACGGCAAAAACCACTCTAATTGCCTGTTCAACTACAACCTTTGCGGACGTTTGTACAATATATTGTACAAGACACTTACAACCATTCAGTGGAAAAATATTTTGAATCATGATAGTTTAATTTTAGCATTTTTAAATGATGAAATGCTTTTTATATTTCCATCCTATGTGCTTTTGTTAGCGATTTTACTTGACTTTCACGTATTTTTTGTACAGTAACTTACCACAACTTGCGTGTCACTGGAATTTAAAAAATGGTCTATTTTTAAATTAAATTCTAAACATATTTTTGGAACGTTTTCGATTTTGAAATTTACGTAGCACGCTTCCAATGTTACAAAAAATTAAACGTACAATTTATTGTACAAATGCGGGGAAAGGGCTAAATGATCAGGATAGTACATTCAATTCGCGTAGATTTTTGAGAACTTTTTTTGTTGAAGGTGTTGCACTTTTCTTCCATACTGAAATTTTTGTACATCCAATTTGTATAAAGAAAATGCAAAAAAATATTAAAAATCAACATGAATTCTTAGCTGCACTTTCACTTTATAATACTAAAATTGAATCGACTATAGAACTGCATACCGTCAGTTGGTGTCGAACACTCATGCGGTGAGGATGTCATCGCGCTTTTATTGATTTTATTGTCGTCAACAACTTTTTCGTAAAAGCGCTAGCACAACCTCAACAACAAAGTTATTATTAATGGATAAAAGAGACATCTTTTTGGATTCGGAAATAAATTTTGACATTTTAATAGCATTTCAAAACTTTNTCCATACTGAAATTTTTGTACATCCAATTTGTATAAAGAAAATGCAAAAAAATATTAAAAATCAACATGAATTCTTAGCTGCACTTTCACTTTATAATACTAAAATTGAATCGACTATAGAACTGCATACCGTCAGTTGGTGTCGAACACTCATGCGGTGAGGATGTCATCGCGCTTTTATTGATTTTATTGCCGTCAACAAGCCTTTTCGTAAAAGCGCTAGCACAACCTCAACAACAAAGTTATTATTAATGGATAAAAGAGACATCTTTTAGGATTCGGAAATAAGTTTTGACATTTTAATAGCATTTCAATTGCTTATCAAAACTTTACGACACTCACATATTGACAAGATTTGACCATTTATCTTAATATTGTGTATTTTTTTTTATAAAATACAGTTTATACTTAAAAAAAAGCCGTACCAAGGTTCAAGGTTTTGCAACATTAAAAAAATCAACACACTTTCGTAAAAATTTCGAGCTTTTTAATTAGATTTCCTAGTGCGCAACACCGCAAACAGAAAAATTCAAAAAATCAATGGTATTTTTTAGATACTTCAAACTTACACCTTATTATACTAGAATGAATGGGCTACAAAAATGTTAACCAAAAACATGTCTACAAATTCTGAACAAAAACTGAAAATTTGATGGAACTTTGTTGATTTTTTTCAATCTTTTTTTTTACCGCCGGTCGCAATCACCACAACGCACATCACTAATATTACTGTTCACAATCACGTTTACATTCAAAATTACAATTCATAATTTCGTTTTGTAGCAAATATGAAATATAGGTATATCCATTTACTTAAATGTAAACGGATTAAGAATCAAAGTGCTAGAAGAGATTTGAGCGTTTGGTACAAAAAGTATTTTTGATGTTGAAATTGTACTTAAAAT
>NW_016158687.1:67735-70492 GCF_001687245.7 Rhagoletis zephyria
AACTGTGCCAAGTTTGGAAGAAATTGGTGCAGCGGTTACCAAGATATACACATGTAACCATAAGTGGGCGTGGCTACGCCCATTTTCCAAAAATTTATAATATTCTTAGTTTTTGTCTAAAAATTGTTGTAAATATTAATTTTTAGTGAATAATCTTCAGTAGTTACTAAAATATCTCAGTTTTCGTATTTCTGAAAATTACCGTTATATGGGAGGTAGGCGTGGTTATTGTCCGCTTTTGCCCATTTTCAATACCATCCGTCCTACGCCGGAAAGAAGTTCACATACCAAGTTTCGTTAAGATATCTCAATTTTTACTCGAGTTAGCGTGTGCACAGACGGACGGACGGTCGGACGGACAGACAGTCACCGCTTAATCGATTTCTCTTTTCATTGTGATCATTTATGTATACATTTGTCTATATCTATCTCGATTCGTTTTGCCTGTTACAAACAACCGTTATGTGAACAAAGTTATAATACCCTTGCGCACAAGTGCGCTCGGGTATAAAAACGTGAAGGAATGGATATGTATATACACTTTTTACTGAATCAAAAAAATGATTAAACATGTTAATAAAAACTTGGCGCTTTTGTTTTGGAAAAATTGGCTTTTTCTGGTGGCCTGATGCCTCTCTGGCTCAGTTGTCGCAAAAGTACACACACATACACGCATTTTTACTTGAAAATAAGTGTGTAGTGGTTAATATGTATACGTTGCCATTTCCGGTAAAGCTCACTTCACCTCGCCTAGCACACTCGCGTGCTCGCAGTTTGCCCGCGACGTCGACTGCGTGCACTTCTGCTGTGCATCCCTACTGTAGCCTAACGAGTGCGACTACGACTGCCGACTTTTTGGACGTGGGTTCAAATCCTGTGGAACGAACCTAGTTTCTTACTTTTTATTTTATATCTTTTTTATTATTCTTATTATGATTATTTTTTATTTTATATACATATTATATGTATGTATGTATATTGATTTATTTTTAATTTTTTTATCTCAATTTTGTGTTTACGTTCTCGCTGCTAATGCTTACTGGAAATGTTTAACAAACCAATGTAATAGTGCTTCATGAAAATTACCTCTTAATTGTATGTGATGTATTCTTGAATTTATTGAAAAGTTTTCTTCTTACTTTCATAAGATGTATTCTTGAATTTGTTGAAAAGTTTTCTTCTTACTTGCATGTGATGACTTCTTGAATTTATATTAAATTCATATCAATCAATAGAACACCATCGGCAAGATGACCACCGTTGCCGGGTAGGTAGAGCTGTAAACTGCCATTCAGAAGGTCACGGGTTCGAGGACAGGTCGGCGTGGACCTTTTTAAATTTTTATTTAAAAAAATTTAATTAGACAACCTTATAAAAACCAAAAGATTTCGTTTTGGTCTTATTGAAACGATTTGCCCTCTGGAAGCAAGAGGAATATCTTCTTAACAAAAAACCGTAGAGATATCTTATTAGTTTTGTTCCATTTTATTAGGTGCTTTTTTCTCTGTGCGTTACACTTGTCTGATTGTTTTCTTCTAACTTAAGCAAATTTTACGCGATAGAAGTAGACGGTGTAGTCAGCGATTCAACTGAATTCATAGTACTTCTCTTCCTTTTGACATCCTTCTTTAAACACAGGGTTGTTACATATACTTGCAAAAACAGAGATACCTACTTGCAGTTTTTATGAAGAAGAATTTTGGAAAGTAGGATTAAACCAAAAATTTTAAAATTAAGTGCTGTGACTACCAAAAACCTTCGAAAATCACAACAAACCAACCAACCTACCAAAGCCTTATTTTATGAATCGAAACTACCAATGTTGGTCCGATTGGACCAAAACGGCAACACTGTTCAGCGGTGCACACGCATGAACCAAAAATACAAGATCACGCCTTCTTCTTAGTAGCCCTTTATAATCGCATTTAGGAAAAAAGTTGGGCGACTTTGACATTAGCCGTTTGTTTACATTTGTTCGTTGTTTACAATTTGATGGTGGCTTTTTACTGCAATTTTCTAAATTTTCGATTGTGACAACGTGTGCACACATAACGTAAAGAATAATTTAACACAACGACATGATTTATAGAAGAATTTGCATAATAAAAATGATTATTCATGCGTTCAACAATTACTCGGTTTTTTTTTGTTCTCTTCGTTGTTTACTTCTTCCAACAAAGATGGCGTCGAGATTTCAACAGCTATAAAATAACTTTTCTTTCTTTCGGGAAGGCGTGATCTTGTGTCTTTCGTTCATGGTGCACACGGGAGTCTCCGGGAGCTACTCGGCTTACACAGACAAGTCGTGTGTGCGCAGCTACCGAACTTATGCGCCGCTAGCAGCCGGTCAGTTTGCTTTTGTACTTCATGCGTTAAGCATCACTTGCGCGAGCTGTTTTGCTGAGTACACACACACAGATACAAAAATATTGCGCTTGTATTGGGAGCAGTGTTGCCGCGCCGTCTCAAGAAAATGTATCCCTGACCAAGCCAAAAATGTATCCAAATGTATCCATTTTTTTTTGTTACATATACATCTCATAATTTGTAAGAAAACCAAACATTTTCATGAAAAAGACATAATTTAAACCATCCTAAGGACTTGGAATACATGTCCATAAAATCAAGCATTTGTAATTTCAATTTTAAAGTAAATTTTTTGTGCACAAGTATTTTGCAAAGTAAATATAATAAGTAGCAAGTGCACTCTAAAAAGAGCGTGTAAAACTACTACTGAAAAGTATCTATTTTTCAACA
>NW_016158687.1:70517-71654 GCF_001687245.7 Rhagoletis zephyria
TCTTTAATGAAAATCGATTTTTGAACGAAAAAAACTTTATAGGAAATATAAAATTTTGGCCTATTTAAAAAAGTATCCACATTTATACTGACCGAAAAAAATAAGTATCCCGCAAAAATTCGCCTAAAAATGTATCCAATTGGATCTAATTAGATCCAAACGGCATCCCTGATTGGGAGCTCTGCCAACGCTGTGCACCACTGATGTACCCAGTAGAAATCGGTTGTATGCATTCTTGAAGGATGCTTGCTATATGAGTGAATTAGTGTGAACAATTCATGCGTACTCATGAATTTCCACGAATAAATTCAAATTCTAGCGAGAGTTGCAAGCGAATGTACGTTGTCGTTGTTTTAAGTACATTTCTTGATAAATTTGAAGTGGAATTTTTGTAATATTTTCAGTCTTGTACAAAAATTTTAGTGAACGGACGTGTTGTGCGATACTATTTTCAGCACAAACGGGCTTTTACAAGATATGCATTTGCATATGTAAGTGCTACTTGTTTGTATGTCCCCGTATATTAAAATGTATCAGAAAAGTGGCATTTACATATGGGGATCTTGTAAGAATGCTTTAATACTGTTCCATTAATTCACTTTTGTATGTTTTAAACATTAATACAGCCACATGCATACAGCAGTAGTACAAGTGTATGATTAAGGTACGCATACGCTCTGAGAAACCACGCGTGTTAAATGGAAATGAAGGTTCATTTATACTGGCATGTATACACAGCAGCAAGCTCATGCCACCAACAGCGATGTTGTATGCTTAAGATTTCTACTGGGTAGTTACACGAAGTGCGCTTGCAACATTTATACATATATTGCTTGGAAGTGGCAGAGCTGAAATGCGCAATGAGTTCGTTCACACATCTATATGTATGTACATACGTGCATTCAAACATACATATGTATGTAGGTACTCGTACCGTCATGCGTCGCTTTATTTCTTTTTTCCCCTTCTCTATACTATCTACATATATCTTCCTTCTTACTCATGTAACATTTTTATACCCGAGCGCACTTGTGCACAAGGGTATTATAACTTTGTTCACATAACGGTTGTTTGTAACAGGCAAAACGAATCGAGATAGATATAGACAAATGTATACATAAATGATCAGAATGAAAA
>NW_016158687.1:71799-74464 GCF_001687245.7 Rhagoletis zephyria
ATAAAATTTTGGAAAATGGGCGTGGCACCGCCCACTTATGATCACATATATGTATCTCGGTAACCGTTCTACCAATTTGTACCAAACTCGGTATGATTATTGTGCTTGCCACATAGAAGCAAACCGCTGAAAATTATTGGAATCAGATTAAAATTACGACCACTTATCATATAACGGTAAATTTTAGAAATGCTCGAAACGTCAATATTTCGAAATTTGGGGCCGCTACTTTATTCAAAATTGATACACCCCGGCTTATCATGTAGCGGTAGCTTTCGGAAAGGTGAAAAGGCATATATGTGATACTTGCGCCGGGTATTTAATGTTCGGCCCCGCCCGAACTTAGACTTTCTTACTTGTCAGTTTTAAAAATTTGGCTCTCCATTTTTGCGATGCCGCCGTCTAATGAGTTTCACTTCAAAAAATGTTTATTTTGGCTGTTTATTTCTGGCCTTGAGCTCAGTTGTTTTTACATTTTTCTGTTATTCACTGTGTGTATACATCTTGTTATTGTATAAAGAAATTTATGTAAGTTTAGTCTGGCAATGCTTTTATGTAAGTTTAGTCTGGCAATGCTTTCATATTTTGACAGTTCGTTATTGTAAGGTATGTTTTTCTTTGTCTTGTATATTGCTAAAATTGCCAAACGTTGTAAGAAAATGCTATAAAAGACGACACTATGCTTAAGCTCGTTCATTTGTGCTCTGACGATCAGGAGTAAGCAGACTTGCTGTGTGGAGTGCTCAAGGAATGTGGCGAGCGATAGTTCGCCGTTCTCAACCTTCACCACATCAGCATCTATTTAAGCAAGATCGTTGTTAGATGAACAGCAATGGCTGGTCTCTACATTTCAATTGGCGCTTGCTTTGCTGCTACTGACCGCTAGCACTACTTTATTTTGTAGAAAATTCTGTGAAATTGTGAACCCACGTTAAATTAGCTTAAAATAAGTATTTGTCAATGTTGTGGCTTATTAACATTTTATTTCCTTAATATTTTTATTTGAGCTTTTTACTACGATTGTTTATTAGGAAAAATTGAAAAAGCAACAAAGTCTAAGCGGTAGAAGTTATAGCAGCTATTTCGGAGATCACCACATCTCTTCATCAGACTTCTTTTTTCTAGACTTCAGCAATTTAAAAGAAGTCTGATGAAGAGATGTGGTGATCTCCGAAATAGCTGCTATAACTTCTACCGCTTAGACTTTGTTGCGTTTTCAATTTTTCCTAATAAACAATCGTGGTAAAAAGCTCAAATAAAAATATTAAAAAAATACCTTAAAATAAATTACCCTTTAAACACAACAGACTTGTTTGCTACAACTAGCGTCCAACATAGTGGCCAATTTTACCGATTTTTTTCTGAGGCGAAGTCCAAGACTGCAAAGCAACATGATGGCGGCGTTTACCAACGAACAATTCGAGCGTTTGATGCGCGCAGTATACTAGCAACGACCGTGTGGGAACTTGTTCCACGTGCAGTGCCCGCTATGACGGCGAACGTAATCCAACAAAAGGCGAGGAGTTTATTGCCGCAATTTCAACTTTCAAATGGTGGAAAAAATTAATGATGCCGATGCAATCGACGGAATACCAATGTTATTCGAAGGTGACGCTGTTGAGTGGTGGCATACGTAAGCTGTTTTTCACCCCCAAGACCCACAGGCCGAATTTTTGTGCTGAAGCAACAAAAGAACGAACCTACGGATACTTTTATTCGGAGGAAGCGAGCGCTTTTTTACAGCTGGAGAATGTTCCTGCCGAAGCAGAGCAACTAGATATGCTGTTCGGAATATTGCATGGGATTTGGAAGGAATAAGCCGACAAAAGGTTTCCAGCTATGAAGAATTGCTCAAGAATCGAGAAGCTGAACATTTTTTAAGCGAGCGTAATATCTATCGCAACAAAGGCCACACAGTAGAAAACTGTTTTAAGAAGCAGAAAGCCGATGCTGGAGAAGCCCAATCCGCGGAAGTTGCACGAGCAGTGGTCACTAAGCCTAAATTCGCCTGCTACGTATGTAAAACGCCCGGCGTTACGCGTGTTAATTGCCCCACATGTCGAAACGTAAACAAGCCTTCCGATGGTTTTGTTAATATCAACTCACGGACTACTTATGGTATCGAAGAGACATACCTGTGGTCAAATTTCAGATTTTCGACATCCCCGGTCAAGCGTTTTTCGACTCCGGAGCACGTACGAGCGTAGCGAGTGCAAATCTTAAAGCGGTAATGGATTGTAAAGGTTGCAAGTACCGAGAATTCAGATGTGAAATCACTTTAGCTGATGGGAGCACATCCTTCCAAGACTGTTTGTCTACGGTGTGCTAAATTACAATTGGTGGCCGCTGCCTTAACATAGAGTTTATTGTGTTGCCCAATGCAAAAAGGTTTCAAGACCGGGGCGAACTCCTGTAAGAACAACAATGGCGACCTAGTGACCGATGTCCAGAATATACTTAAATTGTGGAGGGAACACTTTTATAACCTACTGAATGGTAGCAGCGCTGAAAGTAGTGAGGAAGACGAACCCGAGTCCCCAGTCGATGATGATGGAGTAGCTGTCCCACCGCCTGACTATGACGAGGTACGAATAGCGATTACGCGGCTGAAAAACAACAAAGCTGCTGGAGCTGACGGCCTGCCAGCCGAGCTATTCAAGTACGG
>NW_016158687.1:79540-116576 GCF_001687245.7 Rhagoletis zephyria
TGAGATCATGAGATCATTACAACATACGCCAACAAAACAAAACAACTTATCACAGAGAATTTTTCACAATGCATGAACCTCTTTTTATTCTTTATAAAAATACAGTTTATACTAAATATATGAAAAAATATAAAAACAAAATTGTTAAACTTTGTGCTAAACTCGGGAAAATTCAATTAATTTGCATACAAATTTGCAACATTCTAATCAGACTTTATAAAAATTTTTAAAATGAAGTTGTGCAGCCCATTAAATTTTAGTTGATTTTTGGTATTGTTTTTACTGAGAGTTTCTTCCATACAAACTATGTTCGATAATTCTTTTTATATGGAAGACACAGTCAGCAAAAACAAATGCTAAAAATTAACGAAATTTGCTGGCAACTTCAGACTTGCACTTTATTAATTGGCTCAAAAGCTACATTTTCAAAATTTTTCTAAAAGATCTGATTAGAAATTGTGATCTGATGAAAGAGCCTCCCAGCCAATAATTTTGTACGGCACTGTACTTATAAGTACTCTAGGTTTCATGAAAGAAAAAGATTTAAGTACAAGATAACATTAAAATATCAGTCATATTTTTCGTTGCTGTGAACTTGTTTCAAAACTTCTGTCTTTCTGTCTTTTCCTTAATATAATTGTAAAACTCTGTGCACGTCATTTTGAACGTATTTAGGTACATATACTAATCATCAACTATTGCTTATGCAAAGTTCAACTATCTCGAAATGTGACTATTTCACAAATTAAACAGGTGCACTGAGAGAAAGAAGTTTAGAATTCAAAAAGCGTGCTAAATTAAAAAAATACGCATATGAAAGAGCACCAACCCAACTCGTAAAACATTTAAGTATAAAAATTTTAGTATTTAGTATAGAAATATTATTAAAATGAAGCGATTTGCAATTACCGATTGCTTTTTCATAATTAAGTTAAAAAAAATATTTAAATTCCATGCTGGTTGTAATGGGAATTGAACCCTGACCCTCTGGAAATTAGCAAATTGTGGCAAGCATCTTCGCGCACTCAGCTACAGCCCGACATGTAAATGTGCATTTAAATGTTGAGTTTGAATCAACACCACGCGTGCGTGTTATGAAAGTATTATTTTTAAATACGAACATTTTTAAACGATAATCAAATAGAAAATATTCATGTTTACTATGCGTTATTTCCCTCAGTGAATTCATAACATTTTTCTGAATATTACAACGCGTTTTTTCTCTTAGTGTAGTGATTTTTGAACTTTTATTAAAATTTGTGCAATCAAATCAAAAACCGGGACACTAAAACGAAACCCGGGACATTTTAAGGTTGGACCGGGACACCGGGACAAACAGTCTAAAACCGGGACATGTCCGGGAAAACCGGGACGTCTGGCAGCCCTACATTTAGCTAAAATTTGCATCTAAATAAATTATAACTGTCATTATTTTCGCAGTTGCAGTATATGCTAGACGAGTAACAGGTATATGCATACAAGTATACCTAAATTAGCGCGTTGAGCTTGTATATTTATCTCTCTCTAACGCATTCATTCTATATACGTCAGCACCAACGCCCGACAAAGTTATGTCTGTATTTAATAATGGCTCTCTGACAAAATATTGATAAAATGTATTCGTACCACGTATACCAGGAATAAATATTTAATAAAACACTATTTCATTTAAGCTTAACCAACTCTCAGTTGCTCGGAGTTAATTTTGGAACGTACATTAGTATATATCTGAATGTTTTTTTACTCAATACCAGGAATAAATATGTAATAAAAAACTATTTCATTTAAGCTTAACCAACTTTTAGTTGCTCGGAGCTAATTTTGGAACGCTTCATGAAATATTTTCATAGACGGTAAATGCAACCCTGGGTGCATCATTAATGAGATGAAAAACCAAAACAAATAAAAAAATTCCATCTGATCCAATATTCCCAAAAATTAGAAAGCAAAACAAAAACAATTTTTCCAATTTATGCTCTGGTATTTTTATTATTGCAATATAGTTTCAGCTCTTCAAACATTTTCCACATTATGCTTTTAAAGCTAGTAGTTTCCGACCCCATTTGCTCGTTTTTTTCAGTTCTGAATTTAGGCTGGGTTTTATGGGAACTTACTGTGGGTGCATACAGACCACATTTTGTAAATATGTACATACATATATATGTATACACTTCAACTGAATTGTGAGATATTTAATTTTATTTTATAATGAATAATGAATTTAATTTTTGCAATTTTTTATGTTTACTAGGTGTAAGACAATTTTAATTTTCTTTATAATTGCATGCTTTAGTTTTAATTCTTTTTAAGTAAAGTTGCAAAGGTGAAAATAGGCCTGAGGAACCGAGCACCTTAAAAAAAAATCGGTAACGCGCCTAAAAGCTTACCTCACAGGTGGTGTGGAAAATGCAAGAACAAATATAAATGGAATAATTTTCGAAATTATGAAATGGTTACTGGGCCGTATGAATAAAAATAATCAATTACTTTTTCTTAAAATTTCACACCTTTTACTCGATTTATTCAAACAAAAGTGAAGTAACCGGTATGAAATTTTAAGAAAAAGCAATTGCTCAGTTTTTATTCATACGACCCATTGGTATTTTCCATCTCAAAAGTGATCATTAATTTGAACGTTATTTAAGCTGCCTTTACACGGTCGCTGTTTGTCGTTTAACTGAAATCTACCCGTGTAAATTGCACTTCAACCGTAAAATGTAAGCGTTTTGGCTGGTCAATATCTCAGTCGATTTTCCAATCGACAGAAATCGACCCGTGTGAAGTCAACTTCCCGAATTTTTTATTTTTTTTTTTTTTTTGCTTGGGCGCCTTTTGAAGATGTGCCAAAGTATATTGTCGCCTTAAATAAAAAAAAAAAAAACAATTTCTTTAAGCGATCTTGCGCAACAGTTTGTTGATCTTATGCTCACGGCTACCGAAAACGCCAACCTCAACGTAGTGATTAGCCTTTTTGCGCCATCCTTGGTTTGATGTGTTGAGCTTGAATGGCATCAGCAAGCTGGAGGCTTTCTTGAAGTGGGTTCCAACAGTGAATATTTCGTGCGCCAAATAATCAGCGCACTGAATTTCGTGCGCTTTACGCAATTTGTGTTCGATCACAAAGCTGTCAGAGATTGGGACACGTTGATGGTTGTGCTTGACAATTCCGCGTTTGTACATCAATTCACGAACCGATTTAAGATTTGGATAACCCCATATAGGGTTCGGCATACGTAGCATATTAATGGTTGCCTTGTTCAATTTGATGAACAAACCGTGTTTAATGTTACGAAAAAGGAACAACAGTAAAACTTTACGCACTTCCGGTGCAACTTTGTTGATACCGCGGATACGGATCACAAAAGCCAATTTGAATTTTTTAGACAATTGGCCGCGTTATTTTGCCACACGGCGCAACTTCATCTCACGGCGTCCATCACGGAGTTTTCTTGTTTGATATTTCTCGGCATGCACCAAGTTTTCAGGTTTACGGAGTGTAATCGCAGCAGAGCGCTTTAGTTTACGCTTGATCAGGGTAGCAGTTTGCTGGCATGCTTCTTGAACTTCAGCTTCGACTCAGGGACAGGAGGCAGCTTCCTGGAAGGTTGTCTGCCCCTTGCTTGCGGTTTCTTACTTAGCACATTGAAAAGGCGAAAAAAAGTTCGCCAAATGTTTGGAGCACATCGTAAGTGAGCCATTCGATTTATAACATTTCTATTAAACAATTTAATTAAATACTTTTTAATACATAGATATGCTGCAACCAGGCACTTTCCAAATTCCATCCTGTTTATCGGCATAATTTTCCAAATATGCCTGCTACTTCATTAATAATAACTCCATTTTCAAACTGCGCGTTCTTTGTTGCCTCAACATATCCTAAAAAGACATAAATTTACATTAAACAATAGAAATCGCAAATCTTTCCAAAATTAATATACTATATGAACTTTTTTTCAAATATTTCTTAAGTTTCTTTCATGAGTGCTGAAAAGCAACCATGCGTGTAAGAAATTGTGTGCTACCTAAAATTTCACCTCTGGAAACTTTATCCCCATAAAGGACTTCACCACCGTTTTTTTACCGGATATACTGAGATTTGTGTTCTAGGGATCAGGAGTAAGCAGACTTGCTGTGTGGAGTGCTCAAGGAACGTGGCGAGCGATAGTTTGCCGTTCTCAATGTTCACCACCTAAGCATATATTTAAGCAAGATGGTTGCCATGTTAGATGAACGGCGATGGCTGGTCTCTATATTGCAATTGGCGCTTGCTCTGCTGCTACTGGCCGCTAGCACTACTTTATTTTGTAGAAAATTCTGTGAAATTGTGAACCCACGTTAAATTACCTTAAAATAAATTACCCCTTAAACATAAAAAAGACTTGTTTGGTACAATATGTATAATATTTCACTTATTTTAGTCGTTTTAACTTGACTTAGGATTTCTGCACTGTCGTCCAATCATAGTTGCTTCATCGTCACAATCATGATGCAACGATTACATGACGACTACACTTTCGCACACTCGGTCGTGATATTTCAATTCATTTGGCGTCTAAAAATTCACTTGGAGCAGGTATTTTCTGTTTTTCTGGTTGATATTTTCGCCAAATTTTTACAAAACCCTGCAATTTTATAAATAATATATAAAATATAGGCTGTGCTGCAACAATTCTAGAAATCATTTTTCAGTAATATCTCTTCTTTTCTTTTCCTGAAATGTGTTTTGTGCATGCACACAGAGACTTTTTACAATTTCGTCATATTTTATAGTTAAAACGCTCACATTTATTGAATTTGCACTTTTTAATCATTTCCACAGATTTTATGCCAAAAATACTAATTTTTATGCAATTTTAATGCAAATATTAACTTTTTCACTAATTTTTCCCCATAAAACATAAACAAACAATGCGTGCACAACGATTAGCAAACGACAGTGCCGTACTAATCCGTTTCTGCATCTTCTACGATTTGCCGATAACTAGCCGATAACGACAAGTGTGCAGATCTCCTTTGAAATACATGTGCTCGGCTCAAAATTTCAGTGCGAGACGATAACGCAACTATGATTGGACGACAAGTGTGCAGATAGCCTAACTCTTTTCGATTATTGTGGACAAACGATGTGATCCTGATAGAGATCTGGTTCCATTTATGATCTGTTCTGTTCGTTTTGTTTTTTGATGTAAGTTTGGCAGCACAGCCTTTTGTAATTGGTAGCACTAACAAGCGAATGTATACACAAATAGATGTTCGGCCATTTTTAAAAGCAGTTTTCTTGAGCGGTCAATTAAATTAAACTTAAAATGCATAACTTAAATAAAATGTTAGTATTAAAAAACTACTTTATACGAGATTAATCGAATCTTAATAAAATAATTAACATTTTATAGTGACAGGCGAATTTGGACCAGAGAAGAGACGAGGGCATTTTTGGGCGAATTCATCAACGCTCGCAAAAAAAAGTTTGCAATGCAAAATGTGCTGTTGGATTTGGAGAGCCAAGGTGTTTTGGTATGTTTGGCATATTTACTTATTTACTTCGAAAGAACGATGAAATAACTATGTTTTATGCATGGAGCCGAACACGTCGATAATGATGTTTAAACGGAGATTAGTGTTAACCAGACATTGAGTAACCGGCCCTAATACTTCAATACAAAATATCGGTGGTTTTCACCCGATGTTTTATTAACCAAGAGGTCGATGTCGCAGCCCTAGTTTAATACTAGGTTCACATATAAGTAGATTATCCTCATTTTCGAGCTGAACACTCCAATCTGTAATTAGAACAAGAGATTAGCCACATAAAATTCGTCCCTTGTAAATCTGTAATTATAAAATAATCTCAGATTTAACCGATAACTTTTCGGTGTCCATCCTAGTTTTTTCGATTGTTTTTGCGAAAAAGAGGAGTGTGGTGTGGTTAAAAACGTTAATTTTATGTATTTCAATTATCTCTTTAACAAAATAATATACATGCTTTCAGCAAGAAGAAAAATTTTGAAGTAATCAAAAATTTTCTTTTTGATTTACATAAATTGAGAGTTATTATTATACAAATTGAAAGTAACTTGTTTCTTTTTAGTCGTTGTTGAAACTATATGGTTGTTAGTGTTATGTGGTTCTGTTATTTCAACTATTGCTGGCTTTAGTCTGTCAATCGAAATAATTTTAATTTCATTATTCACATCTACCTTAAAATATTTTTTGTCTTTTTCAATAACTCTGTAAGGCCCTTCATAAGGATGTTGAAGAGAATGCTTGTTAACAATGCGAATAAAAACAAATTTGCAAGTTTGTAAATCTTTTGGAACATAAATTCCTGAATCGGAATTTTTGTGATGTTTTAAATTTGAATTAAAGTTTTTAAAACGTTCCCGTAAACTTCCTAAAATTTCGGCGGAAGTAACATTTTCTGTAGTTGGCACAACAAGTTCTCCAGGTAGACGCAAATTTTGGCCAGAAAGCATTTCAGCTGGAGTGGCTGCAATATCTTCTTTGTACACTGAACGCAAACCAAGAAGAATAATCGGTAGCTCATCGTACCAATCTCTAGTTCCATTCCTAGCCAAAATTGAAGTTTTCAATTGTCTATGGAATCGTTCCACAATACCATTACTTTGAGGATGATAGGAAGAAGTTGTGATATGATGACTACCAAGTAATTTAGTAAGTTCCGAAAATAATTTGGACGTAAATTGAGTACCCTGATCCGTCGTGATTTCTAAAGGCACACCGAAACGCGAAACATATTCATTAAAAAATTTATTTGCAACTGTCTGTGCAGAGATATCCTTTACAGCATATGCTTCCGGCCAACGAGTAAATCTATCCATAATTGTTAAAATGTAGCGGTAACCTCTTGAAACAGGAAGCGGTCCAACAATATCTAAATGTATATGTTCAAATCTGCTCTTCGGAATTGGAATTGTGCTCACAGGAGATTTTGTGTGACGATAAACTTTAGATTTCTGGCAACTTATACATCCTTTTGACCATATGTTTATCTCCTTGTTCATACAAGGCCAATAATACTTCTTCACAATTAATCGGCGTGTAGCCTTGGTACCAGGATGAGCAATTCCATGTAACATATCGAACACTGTCCTGCGCAAATTATTTGGAACGAAAGGTCTAGGACTTTCTCCTGACACTTCACACCAAATATTAAAATTTAGAATAGGAATTTTAATTAAATTAAGATTTTGAAACGTTTGTCCAGAAATAAGTTTATTAAGTTCACTGTCCTGTTGCTGTTCACTCTGTAAAATTTTGAAATTAAGTTCTGAATTTTTAATCACATCTATTTCAAACGCACGAGATAACGTGTCAGCTACAATGTTGGTCTGTCCTTTAATATACTGTATGTCACTAGTAAACTGTGCAATAAACTCAAGATGCCTTGTCTGTCTTGGACTACGCTCAGTTTTGGAATTTAGAACAAAAATCAAGGGTTTGTGGTCAGTAAAAACCGTAAACTGTCTTCCTTCTAATAAATACCGAAAATGTTTAATATTCAAATAAATTGCTAAAAGTTCCCTGTCAAAAGCACTATATTTCATTTCTGCTGGAGGGAGTTTCTTTGAAAAGAACGCAAGTGGTTCAGACTTATTATTGAAATGCTGCTGTATGACACCACCAATTGCTGTATTGGATGCATCTACCGTTAAAGACAATTTTGCATCTTTACTAAAATGATTTAGCAAAATCTTAGATGCAAACTTCTCTTTAATGCATTCAAAAGCTTTAATGGATTTGTCATCCCAAACCAAAATTTTGTCTCGCTTTTTACTTGTTTTATTAATTAAATCATATATAACTCCAGTAAACTCAGCTAATTTTGAAATATATCTATGGTAATAGTTAACCATACCAATAAACTTTTGCGCTTGTTTTATTGACTTCGGTCGTTCAAAATTGCGAATCGCTTCTACTCTGTTTACAGAAGGCTGTATCCCTGCCTCAGATAAACAATGTCCTAAAAAATCTATACTTGGAACACCAAAAATGCATTTGCTTGGTTTGACGTTCAAACCATACTCAGACAAACGTTCGAAAAGTACCCGTAGATCCTTTAAATGTTGTTCTTCACTCTCACTTGCAACCAGTAGATCATCAATATACGCGAAAACAAAATCTAATTTACCTACTACTTCGTTGATGAATCTCTGAAACGTTTGCGCTGAGTTCCTCAGCCCGAAAGGCATTCGGGTGAACTCAAACATACCGAAAGGAGTAGTAATCGCCGTTTTAAAAATGTCTTCTTCTGCCATTGGAATTTGGTGATACGCTCTAACTAAATCTAACTTTGAAAATATATTTTTATTCCTAAGGTTCATATTAAAATCGTGAATATGAGGCAAAGGATAACGATCCGGTACAGTCACATTATTAAGTCTTCTAAAATCACCACAAGGACGCCAGTCATTAACTTCTTTCTTTGGTACTAAATGAAGTGGAGATGCCACGGATGAATTTGATGGTCTACAAATCCCTGTTTTTACCAAAAAATCGAATTCAGTTTTAGCTACTTTAAATTTGATAGGATCTAAGCGCCTTGGCTTAGAAAAAGGAAGGTTTCCTTCAGTGACAAGTCTGTGAACCGTTGTATGCTTAACCGGTTTTGAGTAATCTGGCTCAGAAATAAGGGAAGGAAATTCCTTCAATAATTTTGTATATTGATCATCTACTGAAAAAATTTTTGGAAGAGGGACATTGCAAAAGTACGAAATTGTATTAACTGATAGATTTGTTAACGGATCTACTAAACACTTGTTTTTAATATCAATAAGAAGTCCATATTTACACAAAAAATCAGCTCCTATAATCGGCTTCGCAATATCAGCAATCAAAAATGTAAAAAGGAACTCACGCCTTAAACCCAAATTAATATTCAAAAGTTTCTTCCCGTATGTAAAAATAGTTGAGCCGTTAGCTGCCGTTAAAATTATATCTGAAGATTTCCTAGTATTCGAAAATTTAGAAACTGGAAGTACCGAAATTTCTGCTCCGCTATCAATTAAAAAATTTAGTTTGTTTGTTTTATCAAATATAAAAAGGCGACGTGTGGAAATGTCCAAATTCCCGTTGTTTGTCGCCGCAACAACGGACGACTTTAGTTTGTTGGACTATTATTTTTCGAAAATGCACATGGTTGTTCACATTTTTTAGCCTTGTTTCCAAATTTATAATGATATCTACATAACCAATTCGGATTGTCGCGTGATTTTGATCGATATCTAAAAGGGCTCCTAAAACGATTCCTATTCACTGAACGTGACCTTGAATAATTTTGATTCATTTCCCTCCTCATTTCACATAATTCCAAAGAAAGTTTTTCAAAATTTTTAAAAATAAGAGAAGTAGTGTTAACCAAATTAGCCATGACTGCATTTTCACCTTTTGAATTTTGAAAATCATTAACTGAAGCTATCTCGCTTTTGCTAATAATCTCCCAAACATTATCAGCCAATTTCGTCAATTCACTAATACTGCTTGAATTATAACTAGCTAAAATCACGCTTAGATTCTTCGGTAACTTCCTCATCCAAAGTTTCTTAAGAATTTCTTGACTAAAATTGGAACCAGAAAGCAGTACAAGCGACCGATAAAATTCCGAGGGCTTACGATCACCCATTTCAGTATCCGATAAAATTTTGTCTAATTTCGCATTCTCACTTAATGAATGCCTTTCAATTAAAATTTTCTTAAGTGAGGTAAATTTATTATTTTCGGGCGGATTTTGAATAAAGTCTAAAATCGTTATTATAACTTCTTGCGGAAGTGCAGTAATTGTATGTTCATACTTTGTTGTTTCTTGTGTAATATTTTTGGTACTAAACTGCATTTCCGCATGAACAAACCATGCTTCAGGGCAACTCGCCCAAAATTGCGGCATCTTAACCGAAGTTGCACAAGNTTTCTTCTGTAATATTTTTGGTACTAAACTGCATTTCCGCATGAATAAACCATGCTTCAGGGCAACTCGCCCAAAATTGCGGCAACTTAACCGAAGTTGCACAAATTTCTTGACTAGTCCGACCACTGTAAGGATTTTCTAATTCCTCTTGAAAAGTGTTATCTTGTAAATTAATGAGCGAGTCGTTTAAATTACTTGTACGTGTAGTTGTGTGCGCGCCATGTTGTGGTGAGTGACACATAGTGCACACAATTTTAACGTTATAAAAATTTCTAGAAGGGGTGTTCACAGTTTAGTTGACAAACAAAACTTTAATAATAATGTATAAGTTAATGTATATACACATGTATACTTAAATATAATGTAGCTAGCACGCGTCGTAATTAATTGTATTTTCTCGCTACAGTTCAACAGTGCGTGACAAATCTGTCCAATTCACAACTTATGATTATCTTCGGAATTTGCTGACAATAATTCACTCTTATATTATTGATTGAATAAGCTCACCATTATTGAACGTTGGAGATGATACTTGACTGTGGCTGTATCTGCAACCGTGACTGTATCCGCAACTGTGACTTTACCTGCGACTGTGACTGTATCTGCGACTGTGACTATATCTTCGACGGTAACTTTGATTACGACAACGACCTCGACGAAGTTAAAAACTGCGACAGATATATTTGCTAATGTGTAGAGAAAAGCTGCCCTTATTATTTATTTGCTGATTCAACCAATGTTGACATGTTTAATCAATAGTTTTAATTTTTTAACTTCTGTTGCTTCAATCGATGTTGCTGTTAGTTATATTGAATTTCGCAGCAATATCCGAAATTGTATGTATGTCCTCGTTGCCAATTAGTCAGATGCAAATTTACAGACCGGCAGGATCGCCAATTGTGGTGTGGTTAAAAACGTTAATTTTATGTATTTCAATTATCTCTTTAACAAAATAATATACATGCTTTCAGCAAGAAGAAAAATTCTGAAGTAATCAAAAATTTTCTTTTTGATTTACATAAATTGAAAAAGAACTTAATTCAATAATTTCAAAAATAACAAAGTACAAAAATGAACAAAGTACAATAGTAAATAGTATTAACACTACAAGGAGAAATGTCAAATGTAAAAGTAAACAAAAATGGACGCTAGCAAGGAAAAGAGGCTTGTAAAAGTATTTTTAATAAAATGTTGAGTTAAAATATATTTATATTGCTTAATATAGCAGAAAAACGTGAACACGGTGGCACAGAGAAGAAACATAACTTTTCCTTGAGATATGAGAATAACAAGCACAACAAATTTGACGGCTAATAATCTGAGATTTGCCTGTGTAAACTGGGTGATTAAAAAATGAGCGTTGATTGAGATAATATTGATATGTAAACATACTTTAATATAGATTTAGAGAAAACTGTTGATGCTGATGTGAAAAATATACCACCTGGGAAGGTTTCGATCGGCAGCGATTATTATCTCCTTTGGTACCATTTGCACTGTGTCGGCTTAAAACAACTCCCCAAACAAACAATTAATACAACAAATTTTTGTTTTATTATTCCTGTTTTCAATTTCTGTTGTGTAGCTGGTTCGCTTCTATATATCTGTGTTTGTATGGAATAGTAGCTTATGTCGAGAAGCTGGCTTTTGTATAATGCGGCATTCCCTTTATTCTTTAAACGACAAGGAATTTTGTGACGAGACTTAATAAGAATATTGACCTGCTATTTAGTATCGGAACTATTTCTTGCACGTTCATTTGTTAAAAGTTCTTCAACAGCTCGACGCCAGTGAGTCATTCGCAATCGTATGCTGCGAATGCCACATTATACTAAAGCCAGTCTTTCGACATAAGCTACTATTCCATATGAACACAGATATGTAAGTTTAAAATCATCCTTTTTCCTCTCAAACCTGAAATGAATAGTATAGTTACAATACTGTGTACGCAAAGTATAATTTTAAAATTATACATGACAAAATACTTACAAAATACAAATTTTGATTTCGACCCTTATCACAAACTCACTTTTCCAACTATCTTAAAAAAATTTTGCGAGTTACATTCAATTTTTTTTGGGTCCGAGTCCCGTTTCTGACCAACATCAAAAAAAACAAACACTATTATACAAAAGTAAATTGGACCAAGGACCTCATTTCTGGTTCCAAATAAAAAGCCGAAATCAGGCTCAATCTAAAAAAAGAATTTATTTTAATGAAAGAAAATAAATAAGAATGAGCTTTAGTCCCACCAAACGAAAACTATCATGCAATTTGTATTGCGGTCAAACATCAAATATTTGTTTTGGATTATTTATTCTCGGTGTACCGAATGCTGCTCATACCTGTTGCAGCGCACGCGCACCAGTGCTTGCTTTTTTCTGCTAAGGCATTACATGGAGATCATGTGTCAATGCTTTATATGCAACAATAAAACAACAACAATAAAAAGCAACAAAACAAAAGAAAAAACCTAAACCTAAAATTCACTCAGTCATCTTTGCCAGCTAGCAATCACAGGTAGCAATGTTTACGATTCATCGATAGCTCCACAAATGAGAATAAAAATCAAATAAAAAATTAAGGCACTCCGCACATTACGCGCTTAATAATAGTAGAGTAATCGTTTCATTATGCCGAAACGAATGCATGGCGTCTCAACTTCTGCACACTTGCGCGCCCTGCATAGTCACCAGCTAATGAACACATTCTACACATAGCACATTTTCTGGCCGTTATTTCTCAATTTCACACTTCCGTGGTTTAATACAATTTGCACGAATTTTAGCACGAAAAAATTTATTTTTAATTATTTCCTATTGAAGTAACAAATAGCTTTTATATCCAATACAAAAAAGTAAATAAATGACGATTTCAAAACGGCAACCGCCTTACAATGTTGGGCGCTTCGATTCATGAAGCTTTTGCGATTAGGCGAAAACATGATTATGAATCGTAATCTCCAAAGCTTCATTGAAATACATAAAAGCTTCACACATTAGTATGCCGAAACGATTGCACTACTATGATTAGGCGCTTATTTTGCGGAGTGCCATGTATTTGATTTTTTATTGTTTTTTTTATCCAGCGAATTTGTTTATAAAACGTTTAAGTTTATATTATATGTCTCACAGCAGCCAACAGGTAATTTCGCAATGACATTTTTATTTTACGAATTTTAAAAACATGTTTCTGCATTAGTACAATGTATGAAAATATTTAATAAATAAAACGAATGCAGAATTGTAGATTTCGATAATTTTTAAAACCACACGTAAATATTAAGAATGCCTTCGTACAATATACAAAAAAAGAGATTTTTTCGGTAATTTGCGCACGTGTTTTGTAAAATAAATGAAAGTTTTCATAAATTGTACTGAAAAAATGCTTTACGAAACTCGTTTCGTTATATTTACGAATGGTTCGTAAAATCTTGTTTCGTTGTGAAAAATGTGTTCGTATTATGAACGAAAGTTTCGTACGTTGTACAAAAACCAAAACTAAGAAAGTTTTTCGTAGCATTTTTACGAAATTTCGTTTTCAGTGTACAATTAGTATTTGAAAACCACAAATTAAAATTTGTGCGGGTAATTTGCCGCGGCGCGCCCTCCGAAGGTTTAAAACTTTATACAAAAACGAAAAAAATGTATCTCAAAACAAGGCAACGGATAATAAATATTTTGGGTTTCTGAAAAAACTGTTGTTAGAGTCTCCTTCACAAATCTCTTTTAGATGTAAAACCGACAGAATGACAAATAAAACTTTTCGATGCACATATAAAATGTAATGTGTCACAATTATGGGTTTTTTCATATTTTCAACGATATCTCAGAAACTAGGTCTGACCCAGAAAAATAACTATCATATTCGGAATCAGGATAAAATTCTACGTTAGGAAAGTTTAATTTCATTCTTGGTGAATTTTTGTTTGACGAGTAGTGTAATTTGTAAACTCTTGCATGTATGTTATGTACATACATATATTGACGTCGTAAAAGTATAGCCACATTTGCAGCTGTTTTTCTATAAATATTTAAAATTTTAATTCGTAACTTTTTAATTCAAATTTTTATCAAGACAACATGAAAATGTATATTACTAAATGCTTTCTAATAAGAATGTACAAAGTAATTTTAAAAGGAAACACGATTATTAAAGTCATTTAAATACAAATGTTCCAGACACCGTTATCGCCGCTGGAATTGCTGTAGTAAAACTCAGTATTTAGATTAGTATCAAACGTTGAACATTGGTATGGTAACTGGGCGTTTTCTGGGGTTTTTTCATAAGCGCTTGTAGATACATAATCTTCGATCGATTGTAGATCGCTGCTAACATTAGGCAGTTGACTTTCTTGCATTGAAACTGGTTCAAACACAGAGTTAAATATTTCTGAAGTTTGCGCAGCGAAGTATGCCACCGACCTAGCTAGCTCATGGCGTTGATTGTTAGCGATTATAAGAGAGCTGGAGGACGTGGAGCATGGTATAAATGAAGGAACAAATTCATCTGAATTATACCCGGAGCTTGACGTTATTCTTGATGTGTCATCATAAGCTTCATTAAATCGATGAGTATCATGAAGGACTGGGGTATCATATCTTGTTTCACATGCGGAGTTTATGTGCATTGATTTAGCTAAGACAGACCGATGTTGTAGTTGATGAAGCTGCATAGACGAAGTGTAATAAGGGGAATTCGAGGATGTTCTAATCGATGTTGGCTGACGATTTTCAATCATAGCATATGCGTTTTCACCTCTGTGAAAATCTGATGTGCCCATTTGATTTATATGCGAATTACTCGTTAACATGGTATCAAAACACAAATTGGGTGACGTAAAAGATGAAGTAGAAGATGGCAAAATCTTAAGAGGCTCTGTAACGTCCTGCTTTTGCGCCAACGGTGTAATATTTTGACATCTTTCATAAAAACTACAATAATTAGCTGTGGATTTATTGACAGAATTCAAATCCCGGGCAGTATTTATCACGCATGTTGTTCTACTCTGTAGATTGTGTTCCAAATTGCGTGCGACTTTCCCAGGTGTAAGGACCACGGAAACATTACGGTTTCGCCGACTATTACCGAAAAGCCGTCGAGTCTCTGTTGAACCCTTTACTTCAGGTCTTGGATGATCATGCGATCCTTTTGCTTGAAAGAAGATTACATTGTTAGCATGGCGCCAAAAATGAGTTACCGGATAACCACAGTGCCCCTTACAAGTTTGAATTTCTAAGCGACCTGAACAATTTCTGAAAGAAGAAGAAAAAATAAGATCTTTACACAATTGTATGTATACGTATATCTACATATAATCCTGCAGGGAATTCAATTAACAATAAATGCCCTATAAGTTCCCTATTTCTCAATGCCTCGACTAGCCTGCCTTGCTTATACATGACTACTTTTACATGGTGATGTCGCGAAATAGTGAGTGTGTTTTCAGCTAACTACAAACTGGTTATTTATAAATTGGCGTGTATTGTGCTGGTTAATATAATAGGGCTATTCGCGATCCGGTGCAAATGGCCTAGCATCATTGCATTGCAAATTTGTATTGCAAATTATTTGCAATACACAAACAAAATACACGCATTTGCATTTGTCATGGCTTGGCAAATTTGCAATACCGAAAATCCATAGCATAAAAATGCTATGCATTGCATTCATAAAGAAAACCAAAGCTGATGCACAAAAATTGTTTTGTTCTGCAATTGCATAAATTTGTCAGCTCTTATGCACCGAATCGCGAATAGCCCTAATGTTTTTGCTACTTTCGATTTGTACTCTTATATCAGAAAAACTATTACCTAACTGACTTTCAATTAGCATATAGTGAGACCCCTAAAGGTGTGATATTTATGTACGCGCTTTCATAGGTACATATATGTATATGAACAGATATATTATTGTAAATAGCATAGCTGTCAACTGCCTTGCCCTCTAAAACAGAGTCAGAACACATGTTTATAACCAGGGTTCGGAAATTCTTATTTATCGAAAATATTCCAAATTTAATTCAGCGTTCTTTTACCGCGAATGAAAAATGCAAACAAACTTGTCACGGCTCATATTCGGAATGAGATCAACAAACAATTTTCCACTGTATTTTATTCGCGAACGTAAAAAGCAAAGAAATTTCTTCTCACTCAAATATGAGAAGTCTGAACATTGCCGATGTCGGCCGCTCATGAATAGAAAAAAACGATGCAAGATAAACTGTCACGAAAATTTTCAACAATGTTGTATGGGAGATGTTTTCCGCGTTTGGTTTGGCTATGCATTTTGTTATGCATACATAATGTGACCAATCGTACTTCTTTCGGAAGTACAGTACTTCTTTTTCAGCTCTTGTATTTCGCACTTCGAACTACAGTCAAATGTACTTCTTTGCGATATTTTGTACTTCAGGCCCTGTACTTCTCCGATCTTCTGGACGATCGTCACATGGCCTGGGCTATAAATTCATTCAAACTATTAAATTCGCCGAGGACTGATGGCATCCTACCTGCGCAGTTACAAAGGGCTCTGAAGAAGTCGTACAATTAGTTGTATTATATTTATGCGAACTGCGTTAGGACCGGGTACATCCCCAAGGCTTGGGTAGTCAGTGTTGCGTTCATCCCACTAGAGGTAATAGTCAAGTCAACCTAATCAGGCTTATCTACAGCTTTCTTCGTCACAGAACTGTCGCGGGAGAGTGGAGGAGCGCCTCCACTCAGAGCAGAGTCAGTGGGGCATTCCGCAAGGTGGTGTTCTCTCTCACCTCCTCTGGATTGCGGCTGTAAGCGACCTTCTAGAGGAACTGGAAAAAGTGGGCTTGCGGGTGATCGCCTACGTAGATCATGGGGAACTTTTGGTTAAGGGCCGATTTCTATACACCCATTTTAATCTGGCTCAAGGTTACCTGTACCAGGTAACTAGGTGGGCGATCAACGGAAGCCTCGCAGTAAATCCCATCAAGATGGAACTGGTGGTGCTTACCAGGAAGTACAAGAGGTGAGCTTCTTCACTGACGGATCCCCACTTGGGGACAGGGTTGGTGGAGGTGTTTTTTGTCAGAAACCACCAAAAATCTGTTCAGACTTCCGGAATTCTGCAGTGCCTTTCTCGTGGAAATAGCTGCCATCAAGAAAGCGGTAGACTCACCGCTAAAGGGTGAAATCGGTAAAGGAATGTCTGACTTCTATAGATCGCGTCATAGTACTTCTAAGGTACTTCTTCCTTTTTAGGTGCCGGGTCGCAGTGAGATCGCGGGAAACTGTGTCGCTGATGTTCTGGCTTTGGAAAGGCAGTTACTTCGTACTCGCGATAATGAAATTGCATACTCTACTAAATACCTAACAAAAAGGAAAATAGAAAGTGATGCTTCTTTTGTGATATAAAAAAGAAATATAAGACGTTTCTCTGCTGCAGCAGATGTTTTAATAGGGTACTTTAAAATACTTTTTGCAGCGCAAGACACGAGTGACCCATCATTACCCCTTAAAGGTGCCGAATACCACGTTACCTCTCAAGGGCTAGTGATGGGGATTCGTACAGTCCATTGTGCGATTGGTATTCAAGCGGTAAGACCAGGAATTTCAACTGATCCCTTTTGTATCAGCTGTCAAGAGGAAGATGAAGTAGAATCATCTCCACACTTTTTTTAGACTGTCCAACCTTTGCGAGGCTAACACGGAAGCATTTTTGCTCGCACTTCTGAACTAACACTGAGCTCTCAGGGATCGAAATTAGCCGCATTCGAAACTTGGTAATCGGCTCACGGCGTTAAACTAATCCAACCTAACCTGTACTTATTTTAGCTATGAAATAGTTGGTAACATTATCCATATAGCATACATATCTACATATGTATATGTAATAAAAGAAAATGCTTTTCGGGAAAATGCACAAATATATGAACGCAACCCTTTGAAGTGTAACAAAGAAGGAAACAAATCCTTTAATCTAAATATGTAAATGTAACAACTTTAATTAAAAAAATTCTAAGCAACTCAAATTAATGAAATTTACCGCAATAAAATTCTGAAAACAACGTTTCCGGACTTATCGTTTTGGGCGTATATATGGGCAAATCTCCGGAATCGTGCGATTCAACGCTAAAAAACCTAAATTTTCAAATTGAACGCACACAAATAAATTAGACATCAAATTGTTTGAAATCCACTGAGAAAACAATTAACTCTTGTGTGATACATTTTTCTAAAATGCTTAAAGAGTTATATTTAAAAAACGATAATTTTCGAAAACTCAATGTTAGCGATACTGCTAGAGGGCGTGGTTTTTTGCCGATTTAAAAAATATTCAAAGCAGTATTTAAGAAGGTCATGGGTAATGTGTATGTCCAATTTGGTACAGAATGGTGAAAAGGTTTTCGAGATACAAACATTTGACATAAGTGGGCGGGCCACGCCCAATTTAAAAAAAAATTACGAAATCCTGAAATATCTGAAAATCCTTACATACACACATATACATTTATGACCGTACTTTAGACAAAAGTTATTTTAGGTATTTAGCATTTTCAACGACCTTTATGAAGAATGTTATCTAACGATCACGCTTAATGCCAACCTGTTATGGTTTCGTCTGTCAATGTGCGATAAAAAAGAGGGAAATCTTGAAGCCACTCACGCAAAGACTTGTTCAGACAATATTTGTTATAATTTCAGTATTTTCAAAGGCATGCAGCTGTAAAAGGTCTTATTTTTATCTTTAAAGTGTAATTAATATGTATATAAACAAATACGAACAATTTAGTAATTGCTAAAAGTTCAAAATGGAAGAAAACTTGAAATATTAAATTTTTGATAATTACGAGTGACAGATTTCAAATTGTTACAATGAGGAGCACATATTTTTTTCAACGCCTAATGCATTTTCCAATATTACATTCAATATTTGTCATGATTTTTGAAAGTCTCCGTTTGAAAAAGTTATACGCAAAAAAGTACAAAACGTACCCAAAGTGACACGCAAAATGGTTATTTTCATTACTTTGATTGCTTATAAAAATTAAAAAGACATTGTTACAATAAAAAAAATTAAATAAGTTACAAGAACGCGTCACATTTGTTCACCCATTTTTTTATATAAGGTCAAATTTAAATAAATAAAACTATTTGTTTTTGTTATTTTATGGACTTATAACAATTATATTCAACAAATTTTATTGAACTTGACGCCGTGTTTAATAAAAAACTTATTGTGGAAAAGCAACAATAATTTGAAAAAATGGTATAAGTGATAGCTATTTCGGAAATCACCACATTTCCTCATCAGACTTCTTCAGTAGGATTCGAACCGACGATCCCACTAACTCAGCTAGTTGCCTACGCAATATGCCAAGTTCGCCTTGTGAATTCTTGTTGCTTTTTTCCACTATTTCATTTGTTAAGCCAAATACAATCAAGCGCAGCGATTCCAGTGCTATTTAAACTTGATCGTATGGTTGTTGGTTTTGTTGATTTTTGTTAATAATCTTATTATTAGATTGTTTAACTTTTAGGTGTGCTCGTCCTTAAGTTATTTGTTTTTGTTATTTTATGGCCTTATAACAATTATATTCAACAATTTTTATTGAGCTCGAGGCCGTTTTTAATGAAAAACTTATTGTGGAAAAGCAACAATAATTTGAAAAAATGGTAGAAGTGATAGCTATTTCGGAAATCACCACATTTCCTCATCAGACTTCTTTCAGTAGGATTCGAACCGACGATCCCACTGACTCAGCCAGTTGCCTACGCACTGTGCTAAGTCCGACTTGTAAATTATCGTTGCTTTTTTCCCACTTTTTCATTTTGCTAAGCCAACACAATCAAGCGCAGCTATTCCGCTACGATTTACACTTGATCATGTGGTTGTTGGTTTTTGTTAATAATTCTATTTTTAGAATGTTTAACTTTTAGGTGTGCTCGTCCTTAAGTTATTTGTTTTTGTTATTTTATGGCCTTATAACAATTATATTCAACAATTTTTACTGAACTTAACGCCGTGTTTAATAAGAAACAAATGAAATAGTGCAAAAAAGCAACAAGAATTCACAAGGCGAACTTAGCACAGTGCGTGTGAAACTGGCTGAGTCAGTGGGATCGTCGGTTCGAATCCTACTGAAAGAAGTCTGATGAGGAAATGTGGTGATTTCCGAAATAGCTATCACTTCTACCATTTTTTAAAATTATTGTTGCTTTTCCACAATACGATTTTCATTAAAATCGGCCTCAAGCTCAATAAAAATTGTTGAATATATATAAAATTTATTTAGAGGTTAGGGACACAAAAGATTTGCCCGTATAGAGATTTATGGCTTTCGACAAACGCGAGCAGTTAAAGTAGAGCTGTCTGTGCGAGATACGTGGAGTACACAGATGTATTCCTGAAACTTGTAAGAGTTTGTCCTTGACTTTTATCAACCGTTATCGCAAAGGCTACTTTTATCGGAAACTGCAAATATTATATATCTAAACTGAGATAGTATGTTGGGAATTATGGGAATTTGTGGTATCAACACTGATTGCCCTTTGGCCCCGCCATCGATAATGGTGGCTTGCACAATTGTCTTTTCAGTTCCGTTATGAATATTCTTGTGCCATAGCACAAGCAAAGTGCGTCAAGCTTACGCATCAATATGACTGGCACCCCAACCTTTAATTCCAGTTTGTGGGACGGCACCCCTGACAAGTCTAAAGAGTTTAGAAACTCTATAGATATGTTGTTGCATCCTTATTTTTCATCTCTATTTCAGCAGTCATGTATGTTGCGCCTCACCAGGGACTTTATCAATCATTTTCTTATTGATGTTTCCCATTGATTAATTTTTAACCGCCAAGATTTGTCGTTCGCGTAACCAGCCAGGTTGCGCAAGTTTTGTTGTATATTAGGAAAAACCTTACTAATTAGTTCATCTACCTCGCCGATCTCAAGGAAGTCTTGATCAAAGAGTTCGGACACTCGATCATTGTACTGCTGGACTCTCATGATAGTTGTGAGGTTCAATATTTCCATCTTTACCCACAATGGCGAAGCCTTGATACACGCACTTATCTCGCCAATGCCTCGCTCGATGACAGGTAGCGTCTGCCGAAAATCTTCTGCGAGCAATATGACCACTCCATCCATCAGCATTCGGCTGCCCCGGATATCTTGCAAGCTTAGATCGAGTGCCTCGACTGCATGCTTGCGTGACATCGTACATTCGTCCCAAATTATTAATTTGCATTGTTGCAACATAGCCCCTCGAACACGGGTTTTTCTGATGAAGCAAGTTGGTTTATCTTGACTCGCACATTCTTGCTAGGCTGACCAATGTGGCTGATATTCCTGAGGAGGCAACAGCAAGTGCAACATTTTTATCCTTGCACAACTGCGCCAGTAGCAAATTCAGCAGACATGTCTTGCCAGTTCACCCTGGTGCGTCCATGGCCGCCTTCTTCGCCCTCTGCGGCTCACAATTTCAAGGCGATGTCTTAAAAAAACGGTTTTATAATTTTCCCACAGTTACAAGGGTTTAAAAGTCCACAGGTGCTCAACATGATGGCGAAGAGCTCTTTTAATTTCGACGGTGATCGGTACAGTATGGCTTTTTCAATGGTTTCGTCCAAATGGCCAGCACCCTCTAAAATCCCCATAGTTTCTCCCGCTTGCCGGAACGTAACTTTCTCTACTTCGTCACCTGTTTCATTTTTTATTTGTTTAAGTCTATGGTTTTACAGAACCTTACAGACAGCGACTGGAGAACACATCAATATCTCTACTTCCTTTCATAAAAACATTGAGTTCACCAAGCATCCTAGAAATAGGCTCATTTTGCGAATAAAATTCTATTGAGAAAATATCAAAATACCTTAAAGATCGAACAGGAATATTCAGTTTTCTGGCTTGTAGTAATAAAGGACAGTCAATACTTCCATTAAGAATTTCATGTACAAAAATGAGCCCAGAAATAGTCCGTCTTCCATCAAGAGTATGCATATCAACCAACAAATTTTAGAAAACTCTTTTGTATACGCTCTATTCTTTTTGAGTGCATATTAAAATAAGGATTCCAAATGACAGACGCATACTCCAGTTTCGATATCACGAAAGCATTGTAAAAAATGCGTGTGTAACACCGTACACATGCAAGGATGATAGAATACAAGATTGCGCTTTCCTGCGGGTGATGACATCAAGATAGCAACAAATAGGAAAGAGTAATTGGAGATGGAGGAGAGAAAGAGTGTTAACTGACAAACCATGGAGGTCGCCATATTTACATTCATATAAACATCTCTGCATACATACAAACAGTTTGCTAAAATGACGTCACACGAACAACTGATTCTGTCAAATTCGCCAAGAACAAAGTAGTGGTACTGCTGATTGCGCCACCTCTGTCTCCCTACATCGCTGTCCATAAGTACATACATATGCCCATCAGTACATCAACGAAGCCCGTTTGCTTCATCATAAATATATCCATACAGAACATACATATGTACGGATGGAGGTAGTTACGCGAAGCACGCTTGCATCATTTATACATATATTGCTTGGTAGCGGCAGAGCGGCCACTGCACCGACTCCTAAGTAAGTAGCTACTCTATTGACCCGTGGTAGTGCACATGGTAGTGTAGAGTCGAACCAGTCGTAAGCAGAATAGCGAAAAACTACGACAGAGGGCGCCCATAAACCACGCAAGTGACTACTTTAGTAACTCCCGGTAGTGCAGAGAGAGCCGATGGTGACTACCGCCTGGGACATTGCCTTGTAAAAGTAATCGATGAAATACACTGCATGTAGTCGGTCGGTAATTGACGGAGTTTATAGCTACCGATACATCAGTCCTGTAGTCGCTCCCCCGTACTGCAGGGGCGCAATGAGTTCGTTCATACATACATATATATGTACACGTATATATATGTATACATACATACGTGCATTCAAATATATATATATACATATGTAGGTACTCGTACCCGTCATGCGTCCCTTTATTTCTTTTTCCCCTTCCCTATACTACCTGTATCTTCCTTCTCACTCAGGTAACGTTTTCAGTTTTAAAAATTTCACTCTCCGCATATAAGAGGTGATTACATTGTTTGAAAGAAGCACTGGCATCATTAATAAAAATTAAGAAAATTAACGGACCTAATATGGTGCCTATGGGGCCCGAAGTAGCAACATATGAATGAGACTTTACACTATCCATTGATACAAAGTTGACTCTGTTGACTAGATAAGATTTGAGCCAATCCAGAAACTTGGAGTGAAAGCCGAATGAGCGTAACTTACACAATAATAACCTATGACAAAATCTATCAAATGCTTTCGATATATCGGTAAATTTAGTAATCTGGCATCGATCGACAAAAGAAGAGATGCAGTAATTTGAGAATACTGCTAGGTTCAGGGATAAAAGCATGTCGGGAAATAGATATAAACGCCTTCGTTGCAAAGATCATTTTAGTACTAACAGCTTCCTCCTCAGCGTTGGTCGTCTTGCCGTGGCGAGGGGGCTTAAATGGCATGGTATTTTGCACAGTGTGAAGAGTATCATGCCTCTATGAACTAAGAGGGAAGCCTAGTATTGCAGCCTTCGGTAGTACTCCTCAACAAGCCAAGCCGGAGTGTTGGTGTACTGGCGGGGCGCCAATGTCAGGAGAACCGTACCAACACTACCCAAGCCAAGGTTTGCAGGCAGCCGTGTCGACGGATGCATGGCCAGCGGGTAGAAAAAATGTCTGGTCGCGTACGGTCTCCTCCGATGCCCGGGCAAGGTCGGTTGTAAAATTGCCTTCTCCATGCATCCCGGCTCTGCGGACAAGACTTGAACCCTTTTCGGACTACTCGTGGGACCATACATGGATGAAAAACAACAAAACTTAAAACTACAACAACAGCGATGAGGTAAGCATGTCGGTTGAGGAACAGCTCCTCAAATCCCCAGGTAAGGCGGTTGCAAGTACATCTGGAGGTGCCAGCCATAGTACCCCAGTTGGACAAGCAACAGAAATCAGCAGTGTGGCGAGTGCCAGACAAAGTACCACCACTCTGCAAATAGATAAAAATAGTGTCGGGAGTGCCAGACATAGTAGCAACGATAAACAATCAGGTGGCCATTGCCGGGAGCAATACCGCCGCTAAGAAGAAAAAACCCTCGGGTGTGGTCATAAGGCAGAGGTACCAGAAGGCGCTGTTCATGCTTGACAAGATTGAAAAGAATGCAGTGGCCGGTATTGTACATGAGTGCGACGAGGAGGATACGGCTAGATATATGCAAATAGTGGAAGAGTACGAGAAGTTGCAGACCGAACGTACAAACATGGCCATCGCTATGGAGGCCAAGAAGAGAAACCGCTCTCAGAATGAGGGACCCCCCGGTACTAAAAAGGTAAAACGGGGAGATGCGGAGCCCGCAGCACCCTCAAAACACCAATATTTCAGCGACGTCGCGAGAGATCACTTGCAGGCGGCTGTCATAGATGAAAACAGCACGACACTGCTGGCAGTGCAGCAAAAGTGGGTAGAGATTGATGTGAGGTTATCGAGCCTCGTTGCGGATTACGTACTCGACACCCCGAAGGTCCCCACCCAGAGTTCGACTCATCGGAATCCCTACGGGGGTACCGGGTTGTCAAATGCGCGGACTAGTTCTCCTACGATTTCCTAGCTGGATGCGTTGATAAGATCAGCGACGCGTTCATCGGCTTGAAGCTCAAGCTGATCCCAGCAAAGAACACCCCTAGGAGACCCCGTGCGCGCATTTGTCTGCATAATAAGGACATACCGGCGATAAACGAATGGGAGCTTATCAAGGTGGAAGAGCCCAGGAGGCCCTCGAGTATGCCCATTCTTTTGGCTATCTGCGCCGAATCCCTGGACGCCCTAGCAAAGGCAGACTAAAGGCTTCGGTTTGGCATAAGGAATGCGAAAATTAGGGTTTTCCTAGGAGAGGTTAGCCCCGTAGACGAAGACCAGGATATCGAGGGAGCAGGTAAGCTTCTGATGGGAGTGAAGCTGACAGATGACCCCGATTCCCAAGCTTAAAATAGCACAAATAAATCTGCAGCATTCCAAGTGTGCTACAGATAATTTAGCCGTTCTTCTCAGCGAGGAGGATATTGAGATTAGTCTAATCCAGGAGCGCTGGGTGGGTAATGAGACTATAATGGGGCTCAACACAGTCGGCTATAACCTATACTACAAGAACGAGGTGGGTAAACCGCGGGCGTGTATTCTTATCAAGAAAGGTATTAATGCATTCCTTTGCTCTAATTATAGCACAGCAGACCCAACGTTAGATAAGGTGGAAACTCCAGGCCAGCCCAGCATTCTCTTGGTATCGTCCTACATGGCCCACGATAGGGACAGTCCACCGCCAGAACTCAGCGATATCCTAGCGCGAAACCATAGACAAATTATTTTGATGGGCTGCGATGCGAATGCCAGGCATCCAGTTTGGGGCAGCACCACGGAGAACGAACGAGGTGAGTCCTACCTACACTTTATATTAAACATCAGCCTAAGTATTTGCAATAAGGGCAATATTCCTACCTTTATTTTTCCGAGTACGGACCGGTTCTCTGGATGGGAGGAAGTGTTGGACGTAACGTTGTTGTCCGGAAACGACATCGTTTCCGTAGAGAACTGGAGAGTATCAGACAGGCCGTCGATGTCTGACCACTGTATGATCCTCTTTGACCTTTGCGGTATATCCAATACTTCCTCGGCATACAGGAACCCACGAAGAACCAATTGGGATAGCTATAATAGGATATTAAGTAATCACCTATGTGAAAGTAATCCAGATAAAAAGATTACATCAGTCGAGGATCTGGACAATAGAATAGATGATTTAGAGGTAGCTATGAGAAAAGCCTTTGACAGGCCAACCCCAATACATATAGCGCGTAAGAAATCGCCGCCGTGATGGAATGGGGAACTCAAAGCCCTGAGAGACAACATTAGAAAACTCTTTAATGAAAGCTTTAAGACAAAAAACTGGGCGCCTTACAGCGGTGCACTAAAGTCATACAAAGAGGAACTAAGGAAAGCTAAGGCAAAATCCTGGAAATCCTACTGTTCGGCCATAGAAAGCTCCAAGGACTCAGCTAGGCTCAGCAAAGTCCTGTCCAAAGAACACACCAACTTATCGCTGCTAAACAAAGATAATGGTGTATGGACAAGCTCAGCCAAAGATTCCTTGGTGATATTAGTCAAAACTCACTTCTCGGGCTGCCCTTCAGGTCCAGCCACTTCAGAGTCCACTAGTTTTGTACCCATAAACTGTAGAGTGTTGGACTCAATTGTCAGCAGGGAAAAGATCATGTATGTAATAAGCAGCTTCTCCCCTTTTAAGTCTGCAGGGTGATGGCATAATTCCGGCAATGCTACAGGGGAAGACAGCAGAACTAATACTACTATTAGGCTCTATATTCAAAGCCCTAAGTTGCATTCCAAAAAATTGGAGAAGGGTGAAAGTCGTATTCATTCCTATGCCAGGAAGGAAGAATCACGAAAGAGCAAAAGATTTCAGACCTTCGCTTTTAATTAAAACATTGGAAAGGCTCCAAGACATCTATATAAGATCGCTACTAGGGAAAGCGGCCATTTCAAAGGCACAACATGCGTACTTTAAGGGAAGATCCATGAAAACGGCTCTTCAATAATATCAAGGTCAGCACCATTGTAGACTCCCTACAGAAACTAGGGGTTGATTACAGTGTCTGCAGGTGGATACAATCGATGCTATGCAATAGAATAATTCATGCTACAAATGGAACTGCGTCGCTGACCCATCATGTGAGTAGAGGCACCCCACAGGGAGGTGTTCTCTCTGCTGTGGGTAATAGCGTTGAATGGTATACTGAAAGACCTCAACAAAGGGGGCCTCAAAGTTGTGGCGTACACCGATGATGTGATGCTGGCAGTTATGGGCCCTTTCCTTTCAACTGTAAGCGAAATACTCGAAAGAGTACTGGGAAAGTTACACGTTTGGGCCACGGAGAGCGGGCTAAGGGTAAACCCAGATAAGACCGAGCTTATGCTATTCACAAATAGGAACAAAATACCCCAGTTCAAAGTACCGTTACTAGATGGTAAGATGCTCAATCTATCTTCTAGCGGGAAGTATTTGGGAGTCATACTTGACCCCAAGCTGAACTGGAAAATCAACATCGAATATCGTAGACACCAGAAAGCCTACATAGCATACTATACCTGCAAGAGAATCTTCAGCAGGAATTGGGGACTAAAACCGAAACTTGTGATGTGGATGTATACCGCCATCATAAGACCTATTCTAACCTACGGCGCACTAGTCTTGTGGCCGGGCATAAACAAGCAGTATAATGTAAATAAACTAGGTACCCTACAAAGAGCAGTGGGGCGGGAATAACGGATGCTTTAGGTCATGCCCGACAAAAGCGTTAAACACAATCCTACACTTAACCCTTATTGATCTCCTCCTAAAAGAAGTGGCCATGAAATCTGCAGTCAGACTCAGAGAGTCAGGTCTATGGAAAACACGCCAATTCAGGCACGGGACGATCATCAACGAAATACAATCACGACAAAATGCCGACTATATGGTATCTAATCTCAGCTTCGATAACATACGGGTGAGAATCCTATCCAGAAGAGAGTGGAGGAGGGGCAGAGTGGCCGATAAAGAGGCAATCTCTCTCTTCACCGACGGCTCAAAGATGGACTGTGGTGTTGGGGCAGGAGTATACTCCGAGGAACTCGGCGTCTCCTTATCTCTCCATCTAGGAAATGAGGCAAGTATCTTCCAAGGGGAAGTCTTAGGCATCCTTGAAGCTTGTAATGTTCCAGAAGGAAGCATGCATGAAGCAACAATATACTCTGATAGCCAAGCGGCTCTGTTAGCACTGGAATCACCGATCACCAAAACCCAGCTAGTCCAGAAGTGCATAAAGCACTAGGTGGACCCATACAAACAAAACTAACAGATATATCGGATCAACCATAGGTGACATCGGCAAATTCATCATGGAATCAAGATGGTTTGGCCGAGAAAACTAGACATGCATAGGTATTTATCATTCCCATGAAAGTGCATCAAAATGGCGCAAACTCGCTAATTGTATCATAGTAGTACTATGAAGCACTGCAACCAACCAACCAACTAACAGCTTTTTCAAACAATTTAGCAAAGTTAGTGAGTTTAGAAATAGGTATGTAGTTAAAAATTTGGTATTTATCACCTGCTTTAAAGACAGGAGTAACAAAAGCTAATTTCCATTCATCCCAAAAAATGCCCAGTTTGAGAGACATGTTAAACAATAGTGTAAGTGGTTCAGCAATTGAAGTAATGCATTGTTTGAGGAAATATGCAGAAATTCCATGAACATCAGCCTGCCTCGAATTACTAAGCTCACTAATCGAGCAAGATACGTCCTCCTCGGATAATCCCAAACCTCCAAAAACTAACGAGGAGAAATCCCAATATCGCCTAATTCCCCAAACGATGAGAGATCACAAACAAAATTTGACTTGAAAAAGCTAGCAAACAGCTAGACGTCATCCCATTGAAAGACATAGACGACGGAAGTGAAGAAGAAACTTTCGAGTTAATGAAATTCCAAAACTCTTTTGGACTCGATTTAAAATTATCTTCAAAACCAAGTAAATAGTTTTTATAAAGAAACTTATCCAAGCAATTGAAATCCGACAGGTATTTCTCGTGGATAACTCTGTATTGCCAATCACCCGTACTTTTAAACAATTTGAAATACTTATTACGCAAGTTTTTAAGGTTTTTTAATCTTATATTGTACCAAGGTTATTTATCTATTAAAATTCCAATTTGATACAAGTTCATTCGTCTATCCGTAAGTGATATCGGATATTCAGATTTGTAAATAATATACTTTAATTCACTAGAAACGAAAATTAAGTCTAATATCTTATTTAGTTTATTTACAAAACAATTGATTTGAGTTAATTGTAAATTAATTGTAAACTCGTAAATCAAATAAATTCCATGAGGGCTGTTTACATCGCTGGGTATGAGCACATTTTCTTCTACATAAGACCATACTATTTTACTTAAATTGTAGTCTCCCAGTAGGCATAGCTGCGCATTATTATTCAAAACTGCTAGATCTATAATATTATCAACATGATCAAAATAAAGCTTATCTAGACTATTAGGCGGTATATATGATACACATAAATATACAGGTGAGCCTAGACCCAATATTGATACACATAATTGGTCCAATTTAGAATCAGTATTCTTTAAGGGAATTGCATACCCTTGCAAGTGATTCTTTGATGCAATAAGCATGCCTCCACCACGAGTGGTGTCCGTGGCTACACTGTCTCTATCTTTGCGAAACACTGTATAAAGGTTCCTGGAAAAAAACTCCTCACTACAAAAGTCAGCATTTAACCACGATTCCACAAGAACAACAATGTAATAATCCGCATGACATGTAGCCGAATAAATAGCACCGGCCTTTGTTCGCATCCCAGCCAAATTCTGGTAGTATATTTTAAAATTCGACTGGGGGTTGCAGGATTCCGTTGCACAATCAGGCGACGCTAAGTTGTGGTGGGTGGATTCGCCTCCTTTCGAAAAAAAATTGAACGGCTCAACACTGATACTCGACGGCCAAACCTCAGAAGCTAAGATCTTATCATATAAAGCAGGAACTACACCAAATTTCAGGTTCACACTCCGAAGCTTACTCAAATCTGTGCCCTTTTTTACAAGTTTATTGCGGGCTAGATATTTAGTGGCAATACACGTTTGTTTTGAGACATATTCGAAAACGCTTTTCTCCAAGATTTCAGGGTTAAAAGAAGAGACACGCACCCATTTCTTCTTTACTATGACATCAAGTTCACTGTTTACATTGCATCCAAGAATAACATTATTCCGCTTCTTGACCTTTCTATGAGGCACTTTTGTCCAATTACCTTTGTCACCACCAGGGCTACGAAGCAGAGGAGCACCAGAAGTATTAATTGTTTGAGTTGAGAAATTTTCCATAGGGACTAAATTCGGGTGCATTATTGATGTAGCGAGAATGTTATTAGTAGCAGCAGTGTTAACAGCGACATTAGCACTGGTAGCCAGAGTAGGCTCGGAGTTCGAGCGAGCGAGCGAGCAAACTCCTACTCAGTGCCTCGCAGGCAACGAGGCGCTCGCAGCCCGTGCTCGTAGCAGCAATGAGGCTAGGCACGAGAAGTTTGGTTTGCTCGGCAAACGAGCGAGCGCCGCTTGTTTGCTCGCGCTCTTATTAAACGAGCGAGGCTGCTGTGTGTGGCCTCGCTCGCAGTGCCGACGCGAGTAGCTGTCTGCATATTCGCTCGGCTAGGTAGGACGAGTGAGCGACGAGCGAGCGCTCCGAGGTTACTATACAACCAGTGTTGCCAGACATGGGCTTTTCCTACCAAAACTGGTAGGTTTTTTTTTCATTTGGTATGTTGGTAGGTTAGATTGTATTTTGGTAGGTTCCGCGACAATAATATTTATTTGCGGAAAATGTAAAATATGTATCTCAAAGGATTTTGGCAAGCCTGTTTACACGAATATTTCACCGGTGGAGTCCACCGCTATCCACCTGACAGAGACATCATTGTACGACTTGAGGAATATCACAAAAACTAAACTATTGGTCTTTCAATATGGGAGTAGATAGGTATTCAATTTAGGAATGCACTGCGACCAGGAGATCTATTGTGCCCTCAATATGGTAGTTAGTTCTGTTGTCATATTTGCGGCACTGGTCTGGTGACCAAAACCTACGCAATAAAGGCGGGTCCCACCTTTAGTAAGCTGGCCACGTGGCCATTACAGGAGCTATGGGCACTTGTCCAACGGATGCTCTTTTTCTTTGTCTTTTCTGTTTGAAAGAGAGGACTGCTGGAGCGCCCTACGACTGCCTAATATAATCAGGAAGAAAATTTGGTATTTTCGGGTCATTTGGAGGTTCTAAATCCATTCTTGGATAATCCCGAGTTATCCTTCTACAAACCTTACAAAGTTAGAATTCCTGAAAGGGACTGCTGTGGAGTGATAATAACTATGATAAACGAAAGATCCCAAGCATGGTATACCGACGGATCAAAGATGGACGAGGAGAGTACTGGGGCAGGCGATTTGGACCAAAATTCCAGAAAGTCTGCCAATGTACAAATACCCTACTATATTCAGGCGAAGGACAAATACGGCCAAATTAAATATTATGTCGGATAGTCAAGCAGGTTAAAGGCCTTATACTCTTTTAAACGGCAGCAAGTTTGTTTAAAGCTGTAAAACTTTTTTGAACCACTTGGAAGCTCACAATAACATCACGCTGTGGTGTGTTCCGTGACATGAAGGGTTTGATGGCAACAAAAGCTGACTGTCTCGCAAAGCGTGGAGCCCAAATGCACTTGCATGGTCCCTAGCCTTTTGTGAGCTGGTGGAGGAAACCACAGAGCATATTCTATGTGACTGCTCACGTATCATAAACAGACTGATGCACTTTGGGGAATGATTGTCTCATCCTAAATTTTAAACATGGCGCCCTCCAAAGTGCCTTACTTCTTAAAGAGAATAAGGTTGGAGTGATTACAATTAGGATTTATCACAATATATCTCCTTAGGTGGCAGCACGTGTACCCCCGACGTAATAATAATAATAACAATAATAATAATAATATGTATGTGTAAAGAGACAAACATTTGTGTAAGTCTGTACAGTAATATGAATTGTTAAACGCAATTAATTTCTTTATATTGTACTAGCTGTGTTTTAGTTTTTCTAAATGTTATGTTATCTACATTTTTAATAAACTTTACATAAAAAAAAATATTAAAAGCTTAAATAAAATTTTGGTACGTTTTGATTGGTTTTGGTAGGAAGTTTTGGTAGGAAAAAATAATTTGTCCGTGGCAACACTGTATACAACACATGCCTTTTTGGGCATAAAAATGTATGAATATATATGTGAAAAGATTATGTCCGAAAATATGTTAATAACGGGTGATTTTTTAAGAGCTTGATACCTTTTTTTTTAAAAAAAACGCATAAAATTTGCAAAATCTCATCGGTTCTTTATTTGAAACGTTAGATTGGTCCATGACATTTACTTTTTGAAGATAATTTCATTTAAATGTTGACCGCGGCTGCGTCTTAGGTGGTCCATTCGGAAAGTCCAATTTTGGGCAACTTTTTCGAGCATTTCGGCCGGAATAGCCCGAATTTCTTCGGAAATGTTGTCTTCCAAAGCTGGNCGAACCGAACACTGATTTTGGTAATAAAATTCAATGATTTGCAAGCGTTGCTCGTTAGTAAGTCTATTCATGATGAAATGTCAAAGCATACTGAGCATCTTTCTCTTTGACACCATGTCTGAAATCCCACGTGATCTGTCAAATACTAATGCATGAAAATCCTAACCTCAAAAAAATCACCCGTTATATGTAAGTATGCACCAGGGATGTTGCGAATGTCCGCGGATGCGGATGTTTAACCGCTAACATCTGCGGATGCGGATGCGAATGCGGATGTCAAGTATTTTTATACCCGAGCGAAATCGATTAAGCGGTGACTGTCTGTCCGTCCGTCCGTCCATCTGTGCACACGATAACTCGAGTACAAATTGAGATATCTTAACGAAACTGGGTATGTGTACTTCTTTTGAGCGGTGGACGGATGGTACTGAAAATGGGCAAAATCAGACGATAACCACGCCCACCTCCTATAAGAGGGCAGTTTTGAGAAATGCGAAAACTGCGATATTTTATTAAGTACTGAAGCTTATTCACTCAAAATTAATATTTACAATTATTTTTAGGCGAAAAATAAGAATATTATAAATTTTTGGAAAATGGGCGTAGCCACTCCCACTTATGATTACATGTGTATATCTTGGGAACCGCTCCACCAATTTCTCCCAAACTTGGCACAGTTGTTGGCCTTCACAAAACACACCAAACGGCTTAAAATTTAGAAAATCGGATAATAATCACGCCCACATCCCATATAACGGAAATTTAGAGAAATACGAAAGCTTCTATAAATCAGTAAATACTGAAGCTAATTTATTCAAAATTAATTTTTGCAATATTTCTTTAGCAAAAAATATGCTTATAATAAAAGATTGGAAAATGGGCGTGACCCCGCCCACTTATAACCACATATGTGTATCTCAGTAACCGCTCTATCAATGTGTACCAAACTCAGTATGATTATTGTGGTTGCCACATACAGGCAAAACGTTGAAAGTTTTGATATCTGACTAAAATTACGCCCACTTTTTTATAACGGTAAATTTCAGAAATGTTTGAAACTTTGATATTTCGAAATTTAAGGAAGCTAACTTTACCAAAAATTGATACTAACAACAATGTCTTGAAAAGAAGTAACATTATTATGAAATTTTGGAAATTGGGCGTGGTGCCGCCCACTTATATCTATATAAGTTTATCTCATTACATCTAACTGAACGTTCTACCAAAGATGTTTGACATAGACGTAAAACCACCACTGCTTACCATGTAGCGGTAGTCTTCGGAAAGGTGAAAGAACTATATTGAATACTTGCGCCGGGTATTTAATGTTCGGCTCCGCCCGAACTTTGACTTTTTTACTTGTTAAGAAATAATTTAGGTGAGTAAATTAGGGGATTTATTTAAATAAAAATGGAAAGGTTAGTAATTTTTAATAATGTTTTAGTATTTGAATTTAAAAATTGGAACATTTTATTCAATAAAAAGTTTTTAAGGGTCGTAAATCAAACCTGCGCCACTAAATAACTACTCGCTCGAGGCGACAGACCTGAAAAACTTTAAACTTGACAAAATTGTAAATTCTTTTCGATTGACGCTGCACCAGTTGAGAGGTATTTCAGTTATATTTATTTTTTTTATTGCGGTGCAATAATTCTTTGTTGAGAATTGCATCGGGCTGCAAATGTCGGATGTATCCTCCTGACTTCCATCTTCACAATCTTGCATTATGAATTCTTCATTCTCATTCTTTTGGTTGTTTCTGAATTTGGAGAACCTGTAAATTCAACAGCGTTTTTCGATTTTGTTTATGTAATTCATTTTTAACGAAGAAAGTTACCACCTCTATTTCTATTTTTTATCATTTAATACTAAAGAAATTCGTATACCAGACCCACGGTTTGATCTATGGTAATTAATTAACATTTCTTATTGAAATATTTTTCAATGGGTGGCTTTGGTCGTTTAGATATTTCCTTCATTTGGTACCAAACTTGTTTAATTTGGATAAGATGTTTGTTTATTATCCGGCAAAGACTTTTAATTGGCAATAAAAAATATTTGGCCAAGTTTAACTGGAAAAAAAAAGTATTATTTTCGGTCCCTTCAATATTCGCATTCGCAAAAGATCCGCATTGATTATTGCGAATGCGAAAGCGAATGCGAATATTAAAATTAATGCAGAAGCTCCGCGGTTGCGAATGCGAATGCGAATATTCGCAACAACCATATTCATATCGTCGTTTAAAGTGCAAAACCGCGTATCAATAAAATGTNAGAAATAATTTAGGTGAGTAAATTAGGGGATTTATTTAAATAAAAATGGAAAGGTTAGTAATTTTTAATAATGTTTTAGTATTTGAATTTAAAAATTGGAACATTTTATTCAATAAAAAGTTTTTAAGGGTCGTAAATCAAACCTGCGCCACTAAATAACTACTCGCTCGAGGCGACAGACCTGAAAAACTTTAAACTTGACAAAATTGTAAATTCTTTTCGATTGACGCTGCACCAGTTGAGAGGTATTTCAGTTATATTTATTTTTTTTATTGCGGTGCAATAATTCTTTGTTGAGAATTGCATCGGGCTGCAAATGTCGGATGTATCCTCCTGACTTCCATCTTCACAATCTTGCATTATGAATTCTTCATTCTCATTCTTTTGGTTGTTTCTGAATTTGGAGAACCTGTAAATTCAACAGCGTTTTTCGATTTTGTTTATGTAATTCATTTTTAACGAAGAAAGTTACCACCTCTATTTCTATTTTTTATCATTTAATACTAAAGAAATTCGTATACCAGACCCACGGTTTGATCTATGGTAATTAATTAACATTTCTTATTGAAATATTTTTCAATGGGTGGCTTTGGTCGTTTAGATATTTCCTTCATTTGGTACCAAACTTGTTTAATTTGGATAAGATGTTTGTTTATTATCCGGCAAAGACTTTTAATTGGCAATAAAAAATATTTGGCCAAGTTTAACTGGAAAAAAAAAGTATTATTTTCGGTCCCTTCAATATTCGCATTCGCAAAAGATCCGCATTGATTATTGCGAATGCGAAAGCGAATGCGAATATTAAAATTAATGCAGAAGCTCCGCGGTTGCGAATGCGAATGCGAATATTCGCAACAACCATATTCATATCGTCGTTTAAAGTGCAAAACCGCGTATCAATAAAATGTAAAACCGCGTATCAGCAAAATGCAAAAGCGCGTATGTGAAGTTGTAGAAATTATTTTCTAGAGCGAAAAAACACTCATATTTCAAATTGGTTCTCTTTTTTTATAAAGCAATCGCATTTCTGGCTAGTATATTTCAGGACGAATGGATGAGGATTGAGCTAAGAGCTTGTGTGAGCAAATCCAATTTTTGGCAGCCAATGTCAGTTACGCGGTTTTGCGATATGACGATACGCGGTTTTGTTCTTTAAACGACGATATAAATACCTGAATATTATATTAGAGCAGCATTTAAATCAAAAATTAAAATTTATTTACATACATAAGCCTAGATTATTTAATAGAACATTTTTTTTAGAGTTACATATTCATATAAATATGTACATACATAACATGCATATTTATATATATACGTATGTATTTATATACATATGTATGTACACATGCCTGTACTTTGTCTTTACAGAGAAAATAAGTAGAGGATAGTAAATCGTTCGGGCTGCAGAAACAAAAAACAACTAAGCATTTTTTAACACCCTAAACTAGTTTGCTATTTACTTGTAGCAGTTATGCTGTATACCTAATGTGACCAACCGTACTTCTTTCGGAAGTACAGTACTTCTTTTTTCGCCCTTGCACTTCGTACTTCGAAGTACAGTCAAATGTACTTCTTTGCTTTACGCCGTAAACAGAATTGCAGCGGATAGCGGGTAACGGGTGGCGAACAGCTGATCCATTCCAGTCGGGAAAATACGGACGGGTAAACACAATTGCGACGGGAACGGTAAACACTATTGCGACGGAACGGATTTTAGTTGACATTTTGTGGCTTACAATAAAATCAATTTTGTAGTAAAATCTTTTCGTTTTCGTTTGCTTTAATTGTGAGTGCGTGCAAAAATGTCCAATATTGAAAGATTGTTGCGGATAATAAAAATTATGTGCATAATGAGCACAATGTACGAGATGTACATGGAGGCGAGCAAGCGGTTGAAAAGGAGGTGGTGGGTGCGTCCTGCGAACCTCACCAGGAATGAGTTTGGGTTCCATGGAACATGTTTTCAACAACTTAAGCTGGAGGACGAGGAGCAATTTTTCAAAGCCACTAGGATGAGTGTTCCCAAGTTTCAAACTCTTTTGACATTGATAAAAGAAAGACTACAGCGTTTTTCAAGAAGAGCGCCAATAAATGAAGAAACTCGCTTGGCACTGACACTGATGTAAGTAATCTTAGTCACGAATGCAATGAAATGGTTCAATAAAAATGTGTCCATTTTAGCTACTTATCGCAAGGATGCAGCCCACAATATCTCGCCTGGTCGCACAAAATGGGGGTATCGACAGTAAGGGAGATAGTTTACGATACTTGCAATGCCTTATGGACAGAACTGCATGACGTCTACGTCGCTCAGCCCCATGAGCATGAATGGAAACAAATATCAGACAGGTTTGTAGTGACCATCTAGGTTTCCATGTTGAAGTTGAATCTTTTGTTTTGTATTCCTAAAGGTTTTATTTTAAAACGGGAATGCCGAATTGTGTTGGAGCGGTCGATGGCAAACATATAAAAATAGTTTGCCCGGCACGCAGCGGATCGTGGTTTTACAATTATAAAAAAACATATAGTATCGTGCTAATGGCAGCCAGCGATTCCAACTACACGTTTACTTTTGTGGACGTGGGTGCGATGGGAAG
>NW_016158688.1:0-20835 GCF_001687245.7 Rhagoletis zephyria
CCTTCCCATGAAGACGGTTATCTCCTCGATCTTGCTCTGAAGCCCGTTGTAGATAAATTGAAGGAGCTTCATGTGGTTCGGGAGACGTGTGGTAATGCGGGGTGTGAGAGATGTGTGTGGCCTTGACGCCATTGGCTGTGTGCGCTGATGTGGTGGTTGCCGCCTTGCGGTGGTGGTGGTTGGCATCGCAGTTGGGGTTTGCGACCGTACAGCGCAACACGGGCCCTCGAAGTTCCTCGTCCAATCTCGCGTGGTGCGCAGACCTGAACATGCCCTAAAGTGACACCAGCCAATGCAGGTGTTGCACTTGACTGATGTCACATTACGGAATATCCTGGTCTGACATACCGTGCAGATTGTAGGAGGAACCAAGAGTTGTTGGCGGCGACGTGTGGTTGGTGGTGCGGTTGTGTATGTTCTGTGGTCTGTCGTGGTTGTGGTGTGGTCTGTTGTGTTGTTATGTTGTTATGTTGTTGTGCTGTGGTGTTTGTGTGGAGCTGCTCAGGTGGACTGGGGTTAGCCATGGAGGCTGCTCTATTTGAGCAGCAGGGGGCCACAAATGACGTGGTCCACTGCCGATGTGTCCGTAATCCTGAGCAGACTCTGAGGTGACTCCACCCGTCGCAAGCATTGCTCTTGACTGAGGTGGAGTTGTGGTGTAGTCGTCTCTGGCATACACAGCGGGTGTAGGTTTCTGGCCCTGGGTTTGACTCGATGCCAGCCCTGAGCAGAAGAATACGTAGCGAATGTAGCCCTATGGACGAACAACTTCTGAGAGACTTCGCCGACCTAAACGGGGTTAGATCGCCGAAACAACAGCTCTTGGTCGGGTAAAACCCGAATCATTCCGGTACGTAGAACGAACCGGCTGTCGTGGGAATGTCCAATTGTATCTTTCTAGGCGCTACGTTGGTGTTTTAGGTACAATTCCAATCAGCAGCTATTTAGATACTTACATATCGCCGCCTGGATATAAGATTGTCGAATGTTACTTTCGGCGGGTTTTGGGAAATCGGGTTTGACTCAATCGGCCCTATGCTGAATATCGTCATCGTTAGTAAAAGTACTAGCAACCGAAAATGTTTTTTCGCGTTTGGTTTGAAAGCAAAATAAAGCGTTTTAAATTAAACGTTATAATTGTGTTTATTATAAGTAATTAATATACTAATAACTGACAAGTGCAATATATCGCACGCTAAATAAAAAACCGGCACAACTCAAAATTTGTCAAAATAAATTTTTTTCCATAAAACAGTTCACAGACCGTATACCCAACGTCCGCGAAAATTTCTTCTTCATCACTATCTTCTTTAACTGGAAAAATACTACTAAAACTTTTTAGTTTTGCTTGCGTCGATTGCGCAGCGTCAACAGTTTTTTGCCTCTCCTGAACATTTAGGATTTTTTGAGTTGTGCCGGTTTTTGATTTAGTGTGCGATATATGCAAATGTACATACATATGAGGTCACTTCTGCTCTCATGGCCTCATATATGAGCCGTTGATTTTGAAAAAGGCATAAGTCACTTCGAACCTCTTGTGCTAAATGACCGGTTACGTATATCTGAACCCGTCGGTTTTTCGTTCAACTTCATCAATCAAAGGTAGAAGGTTTTGTTGATAGTTTATGACGATAGAGCAGATGCATTCGGTCACAAGTAGCCGGTCATTTAAGTTGTTGTTGTAGCAGCAAATAGTTTTTGGGGGAGTGTTACTGGAGTGACAGTCCTTGGCCAAATATATGGAAATTTGAAAGATCTTCATTAGTTTAGAATTATTGCATTATTAACTCAATTTGTACTAACTTTTTAGTTAAAACTACNTTTTAATTTATAAACCTTTTATAAAGCTACTTTATTTTTTATGAATAAGGCCATTATTCTGTATCATGAGCGATAGGCAACACGAACGATTCGTCTGCAGATGAATGCGTTAAAAATTACTCCGGCGGCATGTTGTTGTTGTTGTTGTAGCGGCTACAACAACACCGCCCAGATCGGTTAATTATATCAGTCGTTGTCGTCAAGTTCCACTAACGGCAGCCCTAAGAAGCGCGCAGCCTCAATGGGGTTAGTCCACAGGGACAAAGGATTGTTGGGTTTTCCGGGCATACGAAAAGGTGCTTCGAGTCATGAGGTGTCTCTCCGCATGCCGGACACTCATTCGGCACATCCGCATTTAGTCTGCTCAGGTATGAGTTTAACCTGCTGCAGTAGCCAGAGCGAAGTTGGGCTATCGTGGTTCTTGTCTCCCGAGGCAGATGAAGCTCCGTCTCGTCTATGTCCGGTGGTTGTGTGCCTAGAACGGCATTCACAGGTCTGGAGACTACATAACTCGAGACTGACTCCCTGTGAATGCCGTTCAGGGCCGGTCGATATGCTGACGGGTGCAGAGGTTGTTTATTGAACCTCTTGACTTCGTCCGTCAGTTCGTAGAGATTCCTCCTGACGTGCCTGGGCGCGGGCTCTTCTGCAAGCAGCTGCCCATTCGGGTGACCACGTCTATGGTTTCCGTTCCGACAAGGCACTGCTTGCAGAGCATGGTGTTATGCTCCTTGACCGGGAGCAATTTCGCCTCGTCGTGTAGGTGGTGTTCAGGGGAAATTAGAAGGCATCCAGGCGCTGTCCGTAGTGCGGTGTTTGGTGTCGTCTGCAGCTTCATCCACTGCGTCCTACTAGTCCCCGGCGACCACACTGGTGCTGCGTAATTTAAAACCGGCCGGCCTATTGCCTTGTATGTTGTCAGCAACGTTTCTTTATCTTTGCCCCAAGTACTGCCGCCTAGCGACTTGAGGACCTTGTTGCGGCTCTGTACTTTGTTGACAATAGCGGTTGCGTGCGCAGAGAAGAAGAGCAGACTGTCGAATGTTACTCCGAGTATTTTGAGGTTATTCACCGTCGGAATTGGTGTATCATCGACGTGAATTCCCAGTGGTAGCCTGACCTCCTTCGTCCAGGTGGTGAACAAGGTCACAGAGGATTTCGTAGGGGGTTAGACTCCTTGCAGTGAAGAAGCGAGAAAGCTCGGAGAGATACCCGTTTACTTTCGAACACAAGTCATCAATTCCATTCCCATTCGCCTTGATCGAGACTCCCTCTGGTGGTTGAGGGAGCTTTGAAATGTAAAAGTTAAACAGTAGCGGGGAAAGGACACCACCCTGTGGAACCCCGTTTTATTTTTCAAAGTTTGCTCGATTTGTCTCTAAACATTACCGACGAGCAGTGTTGCCGTTTTGGTACTTTTAACCAATTTTGGTTATTTTTTTCTTGGCTGTGAAGTTGTTAAGATCCTTCCCATTCTGGTCATTTTTAAACATTTGCTGTAGTTTTTTATTTTTTTATACATAGTATAACCAAATACATTTATTCTGCTCAATATGGTTATTTAAATAAAGTTATTACTACTAAAATGGCAACTCAAGATTCGACTTATTCCAATAATAATCATGTGTTTAGATATGCAAAAGAACATGTAAATGCGTCTTTAATAAATCGTGGTGAATTAATCGCCAAGTTTTTGAAACGGCCCGGCAGTTACACCATTTCTATGTTCTTTGCACACACCTACATAGTAGGGGTCTTCATCTAAAGTGGTAAAGGGATAAATTGTTTATCCGCATTCTTTCATGAAGGCACTTTGGTAAATAATTGCCCAAAATTGTTTATTATTTAACTTATCTGGCTAGTTACGTTTCATTCTTACCTCGTCCATTTTACTAATTTGCTTTTTATGTGTTCGTAGCAAAATCAATCACCTGGCAGTCTGTCAGGGTTGAATTCTGCTGAAATTTATACGTTTATCCATTAAAATCGTTTGATAAAGTTATAAACTTTGTTAAATAGATGTCCATACAAAGTTTGACTGTGCATTTATCAAAATGATAATTTTATCAAGTTGATCAACAGTTTATCACTTTTGATGAAGACCCCTAGTATGTACCTGAAATGACATTTGAATAATACGAGAGTCATTAAGAAGCCGGGAAAAATTATTAGAATTCGGCACAAAATCGGTGCTTCAAGTTAATTTATACGGGCTCATTGCTATGGATAAGTGAACAAAAAATGCACAATTTTGGTTGTATTTTGCATAATATGTATTTTCAAAAAACTTTTAAATTAGGCTCGTTATAAGACATAGGCCAGCTACACCTGTCGAGGTTGAGGAGAGAAGCCGCAACAGTGGAACCCTCATCAGTGAAACCAAGTGAGAATATTTGGAATGAATGTATTAATTTAACTTATATATGTATGTATTTGTTTTATAATATACAGAATACATAACATACATGGTCCGAATGGTAAGTTTGCTTCGATTTTTCTTTTATTTCTAATTAAATAAATGAAATTAGGTTTTTTGCAGCAATTACCAATAAGGCAGACGGCAACTATTAATAGACTAGCTGATTTGGGTAGACGGTAGTGCACACAGCAACATTTACCCCAAAATTTAGTCAAGCTGCTATTCCACTAAAAAGTATGCTTACATATACATACATATCTTTTAAACTACAAATATGTAGTTGCGTTCCAGATGTTTCACGACGTCTAGGTTTTACAGGATTTGGAGGAAAAGCTTATGGAACACCGTATATACAGTAATAAACCTTTTTGAGTACTCCTCGGGGGTAAAATCTGATCAGAGTTGATAATGAGAAGAAGCATGAATTTTGCCGATTCAGAGTTGCATACAAATTTACTGTGGTATGAAAGGGAGCAACAACCGTACTATGGCAGAGTGGCACAGGTAATTTTGTAAACAAACACTTCTTATAATTTTAAGAGATAATTGCTATTTATTTTGCAATATTCCGATATCCAGTGTGTATCCAGAGGCAGTGGCAACTGAGCCTCACTAAAATCTACTCATCATGTTGGAGCAGCTCCGGGTAATGGACCATTTAATTCGCTGGCTGAACTTGTGACCACCTTAACTTTCGGAGTCTCCAAGAAAATGCGTGTCCTGAGTTTATACGGTAGCCATTCATAGCAATTACTATTGGATGTGTGTATAATTCATATTTGTGACATTCTATACTTTGATGTTGAGTATTTTTGAGGAGCTCCGGGTAATGGTCGGTCAAACTTGGGTGTGCCTTATGAGCTCTCTGGGCGGATGCGCTGGCAGGCTTTGGAGTCTCTATAACTACAAACCTGTTTTTTTGTTTTGGAATAATGACTGAAATATATTCGGAAATTTAGAATTTTCCTTGATAAATTCACAAAATTGACGGTTTTCATAAAAATATAATCTTACGATGGATATTTTATTGAAGTTTAAAGAAAGACAAGCAATAATTATGTACTTTACTATTGATATTGTTCTCAATTAAGCATTGATATTATATTTAACCTACATTTTGTTCATAAATAACACAATTATATATATACTAGCTTATAACCGCGGGTTTCACCCCGCGCTTTTATGCAAATATGAAAAATAATTTAATAATAGCCGTCATCGATTCGCCAACAGTTAGCAAGTGGCGAAACGAACGAATTCAATGAGGTACAACCAAACTAGCTATCGTCTATCCGTGCTAGCTAACTTTGTTGTTGCTTTCACATGCAAAATTTTTCGTTAAGCGACCGGAACTCAAACATAGCAAGCAGCGAAGTGGCGAATCGATGACGGCTAATGTTAGATTTTATTTCTGTGCCCATTTCGTTATAGCTCGTTATTTTTTAAGCGAGTTAAGGTATTTAGGCCGTTTAAAACTATGAAATTATAAAATCTCGTCTGCGCGCTAGGCATACGAAAGATATCAATCCCTCTAAGTTTACCTTAAAATGGTTCCAGGTATACGACGCGTAAACATGTAACCTTCATGGAAGTGCCACGGCGGGTTCTAATATTTCCAACTCAAATTTAGTAACCTGGCCTTGATAAAATACCACTTCTCATTACTGTAGCAAATGCCTCAAGAGAGCTTTAGATTATAAGGCCGAACCCGGCTCTCCCTTTTCCATTTAATGAAATTTATTCTGTCAGTACGGCACTTATAAAATAAATCTCCATAACAAATTTAAAATACTTCGAGAGATTTTCTATCCTTCCAGAGATATGTATTAAGAAGTTTTTAGTATGTATGGGAGGCGACATGACTTCTTTTTTAATAACTCACATTTTTTCCATGAGCAATTGATACATTTTGCATACACAACTCCATACCAAGTTCCAGTATTCTTCCACAAACACTTCCAGGGATATGTGGCAAGAAAAAGTAAATTTGTACTGGAAGTGCCACGCCCCTTTTTCTTATAACCCTAATCTTCTTCCATGAATTTAGAATTGATTTTACATACCCCAGTACCAAGTCCCAGTACTCTACCATGAACACCTCTAGAGATAAGCAGTATAAAACAGTAAATTTGTACGGCAGGAACCATGTCCCCTTTTCGAATAACGCAAATTCTTCTCTATGAGTATGGAATTAATTTTGTATACACATCTCGGTGCCAAGTTCCAGTCCTCTGCAATAAACACCTCCAGAGATATGCAGCATAGAAAAATCAATTTGCATGGGAGTTGCCACACCACCTTTTCCAATAACTCTCATTTTTCTCCATGAGTATGGTATTAGTTTCACATACATACATACATATGTATTTCCATACCAAGCTTGAGTGCTTTACCCCAAACATTTGAAGAGATATGCAATATGAAACTTTCAGTCAGTATGGGAGGTGCTACGCCTCTTTTCCAAAAACGTCCATTTTTCTCCGTGAATATGAACATGATTTCACACAGTGTTGGCAAACTGTTAATCTGATTAACGATTAAAAATTAACGATTAAAATGTTAATCGCGTTTGACGATTAAAATTAATTAGTCGTAATCAACTGTACGATTAATGATAACATTTTTTTAATCGTTAATCGCTGGCTGCGATTACGTTTAATTAATTTAAAACATTAATCGTTAATCCAATTAAAAATAAAATCTGATTAATTTGTCTAGTTTGTCCGAGTTTGAAACCAAACACCAGTTATAGTAATTATTTTGTGTTTTACGCTTATAAAAAGCACGTAATATAAAAAAATAATAATTATTGTTATTAGTAATACATAAACTGGGAACTTTTACAAACCTAGTTTGTAAAACGTTTGTTGGTATATATCTTAATGAAAATGCACACCAAATTGCTTAGATTGATGAGGAAACCCGACTTAGCCATACCGGATTAACTTGCTTTGTGTGCACAGGGAAATTCCAGCATAACTTAATTAATCACCAAACCTACTTGATCAAATTAAGAGTTAATGATTAAAAATTAATTTTTTAATCGCGGTTACGATTAACTGTTTAGTCGGATTAAAATTAATCATGATTAACTGTAATCAGATTGAATTTAATCGAATTAACTAACTAATTAAAACATCAATCGATTAATGCCAACATTGATTTCACATACATATCACTATACCAAGTTTCAGTTCTCTCCCACAAATACTTCCAGAGATATGTATGTAATATGAAAATTCCAATTTGTATGGGAGGGGCCTTGAGTTATCGGACTTACTTTCAGTCTAAGACCATCCTTCCGAAATCCGTAGTAAGTGTACTAAATTTCGTTCTGATCGGAAAACCGGTTAAGGAAGTAGCCTATTTTTCAATCCAGGTCATAAACCATCTTTGAGCAAAATTTCATTTTCAAACAGGTGGCAATTCTTAAAAAAGTAGCCTATTTTCCAGTCTAGGTCATAAGCTATCTGTGTGCAAACTTTCATGCAAATCAGTTCAGTCATTTACGCGTATTAATTTAATTAAACTTTCCTAATACGTGATAACTCTTAAAATAGTAGCCTATTTTCCAACATAGGTCATAAGCTATCTCTGTGCGAAATGTCATGCAAATCTGTTCAGTCGTTTCCGCGTATTAATTTAATTAAAACTTTTTTAACAGGTGGCAACTCTTCCAAAAAATTAGCCTATTTTCCACTGTAGGTCATAAGCTATCTGCTTGCAAAATTTCATGCAAATCCATTCAGACGTTTCCGCGTATTAATTTAATGAAACTTTTTTAACAGGTGGCAACTCTTAAGAAAAGTAGCCTATTTTCCAATCTAGGTCATAAGCTATCTGTGTGCAAATTTTCATGCAAATCCATTCAGTCGTTCCCGCATATTAAATAAATTAAACTTTTTTAACAGGTGGCAACTCTTAAAAAAATAGCCTATTAACCAATCTGGCCCATAAGCTATCTGCGTACAAAATTTCATGCAAATCCGTGCAGTCGTTTCCGCGTGATGATTTCCCAAACATCCAAACATACAAACTTTCACATTTATAATATTAGTAAGAGTAAGATTAGTAAGATAGTAAGATAAGATTTTATCCTCGAAAAGAACTTTTTCTAATCATGAGGCGAAATTCCCCACAGTAAGTGTTGCCGTGCGCGCAAAACGAAAACGTTGCAACCCAAAAGTACTCCTCGGGGACCAATTGGTGAAAAACTGCGAAAAGGTTTATTACTGTATATACTGTGTTATGGAAGCTGGCCACCTGGAACAGCTTCCTGTAAAAACCTGCAAATCGTGAAGCATTTGGAACGCAACTTATATTGTTTAGTATATGGCTAAGCCAAACTGGAGGGTGAAGTCATTCGAGGCGAGCGATAATTGCCAATCAATTTGTGAGTTAACTGACTTTGTGGAAAATACATTGCTACCTTCTAATGGTATAAATTCGACGATGTTGAGATGAGCGAAAATGGACATCACAGCTTGTTCAGCATGTAAGTGGGCTTGGGTACAAAGGAAAAGTAGCAGTCGTTGAAGGTGCGTTAATTATAGAATTTTATTCATAATTGGCTTTCAGTTAAATAAAAATATATTTTCTACCATAATTTTTCAGCTGAATGTGCCCTTTATACTTGTGCAATTGTTTTGGTTGGATGCCCTGATCCATCAATAAAATACCAGTATCCCAAACTGAGCAAATTGCATCAGGTCGTTTCGCTATTAACACGTTGCAGAGATATCTCTGACAAATGCCAGAATTCAAATCAAAATGCACAACCTTCCGAATCCATACAGAGATCCAAATATAAGGTGTAAGGAGTTAATACCATTATCGTTAGTGAAAAGCTGGGACATTAATTTTTCTTAAGTTTCCATCTTTTTTCCTTTTCATTAATTTGCAGTTACATTAAGAAGCTAAAGAGGACAGAGCTGTTGGTGAGGAAGGTGTCGAGCTACTGCAGTACTGCAGCTGTGAAAATGAACATTTCGCACGAGCCCCACTAACCGAACTATGAGAAAATTAGATTATGATATAACGACGACGAAAAGTGGTACCAGTAATAGATTATCAATGTTCCGTTTTGTATGTAAAATTTGAGTATGCAATGAAATCTGTGTTCGCATGGAATAGTAGTTTATGTCAAAAGGCTGGTCAGAATCACGGTGCAGCGAACGAAGGTGGCGCCGTCAGTGGTACCGCTACTTTGGTTTTGCCGATTTTGACAGTTGTGGTAACTTGTAAATAAACCTTTGTTTACAAATCAGCGAAAGAGAAATTTGAATTATAAGTGAAAAATCAGTTTAAATCGTGTTAATTTGCAATTTGTGAGTGATTTTTGAGTTGAAGACTGCGTAAAAACTAATACAATGAAGTGCTGTGTGTTAAATTGCGACAAACGTCCAGATGCAAGAAGCGTAGATGCAAGTGTAGCGCTGGGACGAATCGCTGCATTTTGTGTACATAGGGCACGGCAAAGCCGTTCCCGAAATGTTTCTCTATTATTATATTAACAGCATTTCCTCACAATGATTTTGTTTCTGCTCCACGCAGCCTCCATTAGCAAGTTAACTAATCAGTCCCGCAGAGATGCTGCTGTAGTTTTCTGCAGCAGCCTTAATTGCAAAGCAATGGAGTGCACTAAAACGTTTGCTGAAGCAGCCTCAATTGCAAAACAATGGAGTGCACTACAATGTTCACTGTTCTTTAATAGATTAGGTGAAAAATGCAATAATTTCGCATTTAGCAAAATTAAAACACGTTTTTCGCAGTAAAGTGAACTGCTTTCGCTGTTTCAACTCGTTCTTCTTTTCGCTCTATTCTTTGTTTACTTGTGGTACACAAATGTCAACGCCCAGGACGGCGCAATCTTGTATTCTATCATTCTTGGGTCAGAATGGGTACTTTGCGTACGTTCCGCTCAAGGATGAAACTGACAGTTGAGTATACTGTGTGTGTTTGCATAGAGAGCGTCAGATTGGCAACCCTTGCGTCGGCGGACCCAACGAACGTTGGCCAACACTCAACTTTTGACGCACGTAAAGGGAAGTTTCCACCCCAAGTGATTCGCTCTTCCATTCGTAATTCGCTCTCTCATTCGTGATTGGCGCCCCAATTACAAACCGAATCACGTAATTCGCCATAAAAAATTTTGAGAGCGAATCACTTCTTTTGTAGGTGATTCAGATCCAATCAACATGCGAATCAAGAACAAATCGTTGTCTTCTCTAATTTTTATCGATAACGGCTGTCAAAACACATAGACCACACACATCCCCACCAGGACAAACATTGAAAAAATAGCTAGATTCGTTAAAACTATTGATTTAGCTAATTAACCACTGCAAATTTTTTCTCCACCGTTGAAATGCACAATAAACAGCACATTAAACATTAAGCAAAAGCAAAGAACAAAAAGCAGAGATGCAAAGTGAATCACGAATGTGTCGTGTAAACAGGTTGATTCGTCGTTCATAATTGAGAGAGCGAACCACGTGATTCGGTTGCTGTGGAAACATCGTTTAAGAGTTTCAAACAAATCCAATAATTTTTTTTCAAGTTGGTCGCCATTTTGAATCTACCATTTTGAATTTTTAAAACCTGACATCAGATTCATAATCAGAAAGCTCAAAAACCCACTGGAAACGAGTTTTAACCCTTGACAATATTTAAAACGTTCAGTTTCAACGTTTTAATTTTAGTACTTTTCTTTTTAATTTGATCGCCATATTAGATCCGCCATTTTGAATTTAAAGAAATTGACATCAGATTCGTAATCGGCGACCCTAAAAGCTCTCGAGTGCCGGGTTTCGAATAAATCCAATCATTTTTTTTTTTTTTAATGGATCGCCATTTTGGATCCGTCATTTTGAATTTTGAAAAACTAACTTCAGATTCCTAATTAGCAACCCAGAAATCGTTCAGTATCAACGTTTTAATTTTACTAGTCTCTTTTCGAGAGCATATTTTCGGCCACTAGGCCCTTTCTAACTGCCCAAGAGAGGTATGTAATTAAGGGAATGTTCCCCAATAATACCAGAGTAATTATATGTAAAAACCACATTTTTAGCTGCATTTTAACATGTCAAGAAAATAAAAAAAAATTAAGAACATCAGCGTTTTTATAAAAAACCGACCAGCGCGACCTCAAAGAAAACTTTTTTTTAAATAAAAAAACACATTTCTCTTTTTTTTTTATCACAAATAACAATAATTTGAGTTAGCGTTTATGAATTTCCAAAAAAAAAAATTTTTGAACCACTCTAATATACATACATATTTACAATTCTGGCATTTGGATCTTGATTTTATTTGAATTTAAAATTGATTTTATTTGAATTTAAAATACAACTTAACTTTTAACTGAGATTGTGAGATAGATTAACGATAAACATATGAATATTCTCACTAGCGAAGTATGTGACTAATAGAGCTGTAAAACTATCGATGGTACTATCGATACTACCGAATGGTTCTACTTTTTTGCACTATCGAATGGTCGTTGGCCACTATCGATAGTCTTTGTTTGAGGAAATATACATATTCTGCCTTATCCTGAGTTTCGCCTGAAAAAAATTCACCCGAAAATTTGTCATCCGTCCATAGTATAACCATGGAAACCAAGAGTGAAAATTGAACCGGTTCGGGGAAAATGAAACTCATGATAAGGCTGATTGTTTAAGTATATTATATGTACTACTGAATTTTTATATTTTTTGAAAATGAGAATTTGGCAACGTGGATTTGCTTTTTTTTTTACCTANTGCACTATCGAATGGTCGTTGGCCACTATCGATAGTCTTTGTTTGAGGAAATATACATATTCTGCCTTATCCTGAGTTTCGCCTGAAAAAAATTCACCCGAAAATTTGTCATCCGTCCATAGTATAACCATGGAAACCAAGAGTGAAAATTGAACCGGTTCGGGGAAAATGAAACTCATGATAAGGCTGATTGTTTAAGTATATTATATGTACTACTGAATTTTTTTATTTTTTGAAAATGAGAATTTGGCAACGTGGATTTGCTGTTTTTTTTTACCTATTCAAGTATTGAATTCAATTCTTTCNTCTTTCTTTGCTTTTGACATTTTCGTTGTTTCCCATTTAAAGAACCAAAAGTTTGAATTCAACAAAATTGAAGCGAATAAAAGCAAATAGAAAAAAACAAAAAATAATGAACCAGAATTGCTTTTAAGTACTTGAATCATGTACATCGGGTGTAATTTAATTTGAAAAAAAACAGCTTGAATATCTTTTTGGAACCTTACTATGGTGTTAGTGATTCTGCGTAGAAGGAAGAAACTATTGATATAAGCCAGGGCTAGTAACATTTTGGGGATCCTTGTATTTCCTTTTGATACTTTGAATGGATAAATAATCATGTAGAAGTCGGGGTACGGTTACGCTATTTGTACAATGATTTGAGTTCTTGTAGCACACGCTTGAAATATGCACTTTTCCGAAAATTTTGGAGTGAGTTCTGAAGTTTTTTGTAAGACATACAGTTTTCTTTAAGTTTACAAGCGATTTGTTTTTCTACGATTGGGAATTTTAAGTTTTTATATTATCGGTTTAAAATATTAAAAAAATCGAAGAGAAAGGACAAAGTTACTGAAAATCGCTATATAACAATTAGCTAATTCTTCAGGAACTAAACAAAACTAAAGTTTATATAAATAGCTTCGTTAACACATTTTAAAATTATCAGATACTATCGATGGTATCGAAAGTTTCAATGCAAACTATCGAAAACATCGAATGGGATGACTATCGATAGTTTTACAGCTCTAGTGGCTACCTATCGCCACCCTACCAGTGATCCTCTTGTATTAAGCGATGTCTACTTAACCTGAAGACAGTTGAACCAGGTGAGGCTTTACTGGGATGAGTGTTGATTTGTAGTACCTTCATCATGCGATTCTCGCCTCTCTAACACTGTCGCGTTGGCTTCGTCGTCGCTGAGAAGTTCACTCTCTCTCTNCCTTCATCATGCGATTCTCGCCTCTCTAACACTGTCGCGTTGGCTTCGTCCTCGCTGAGAAGTTCACTCTCCGTATACAGCCTCCGTAAGGCTTACCTGCCTTTGAGCTGGAAGAGGGGTACCCGCTCAGCTCCTCGGTTGCTTCACATTCGTCAAATTCCATCTCATGGTCGCTGGGTGGCTCGTCCACCTCCACACAAGCTGCCAAGATTACTAGGTCTTAGATGTCAGTTTTGTAAACTTTTAGCGTAGTCTTCCCAAAGCCATAGTTTACCCTATACGCCTTTTGCGAGTGTCTCCAGGCTTTCATCGTTTAGGAGCAGGACTACCTGCATTGTTGCTCGCTCTGTTGGCTCCGTGTTAACAACCCTCCAGTTATGTGTAGGTTCGGAAGGCGTTACATGTACCCTGGATCTCGCTCTGGGACGCGATGGGATGTCCCTGGCATCTACAAATTTAGGCGGGCTCCCGGATACACCTGAGCTTGACATTTCCCTGCAACTAGCCAGCGTCCGTGGACGAGAGTGGTGGTCCAGGGTTCACCCTCTTAATCTGCATTCCACCTTTGCCAAGGCTGCTTCGACCCACCTCCATTGGTTTCTCGGGATCCTGCCTTCCTCATTACTTTCGTCCACGACGCCAATATCCTTCCGGTCCGTGGCTATCTCCGCAAATGATCGAGTCCAGGCACTTTGTGTTTTGGCCCTTTTCTGTGCCAGTGCCCGGGTCGGGCTTTCTCCACGGATTTTTGACGCTTTGTAGTCTCAGTCTTGCCCTATAGGTTAAGGTCGAAGTCCGGTATAATCTTGGCCCACGCTATGTCTTCCTGTACCTTCACGAAGTCCTCCTCCGAGACCTGATCCTCCCTGATCGGTGAGGTGGCTGGCGCCGAAGAATTCGAGACGCAGTACGTAGATCTTGGTGGGTGGCTTTCGGTCGGTCAGTTCGGACGAAGTCCTTGGCGCTATTGCAAGTCACCATGTTCCTGGGTCCACCCCCAGTGAGCTGGCCAGACGCTGTTCGCTGAGTGGCAAGCCCACTGCAGGAAGGCCCGGGATTTGCGGCGTTCGCCGTGCAGGTCTCCCGTTCAGTGATACTTTTGTGTGTAGCATTGACCTTTGGACTTCTCGGATCAGGGTGCCTTAGTCCTACTGTTGGTCGGTGCAGATGCACCTGGTATCTGCTTACGCATAGGTCTACTTTTGGTTAGGTCCGGTGGTGCCGTGGCTTAGTTGGGTGAGGAGTTTTTGACTCCTTTAGGGCTTTGTTTGGGAGCGCCGGCCTCCCGTACTGGAGTTGAGGTTTTATTATTCTTACTTTTATTTTCTAGTATTTGTCCCACGAGACGATGAATTACCAAGTCGGAGATGTTCTATCTTTTGGTCGTATTACCGGCTTCCGGTTTCGCCCTGCTTTCTTTGCTCCTGATAGTTGCTAGGCATTGCCAAACTTGTTGCAGCATATTTTAATAAGTGCAGGGGGTGTGGAAAATAACAAAGCACCTGGTGTTGCTCTCACCAGACTATGCTTCTTAGCATCATCTTATTTTAATGAATATAGCTTTAACGGCAACTCGCTAAAGCATCTCGCGAAGTTTTTCAATAATTCTTGTATAAGCAAGGAGTGGTTTGCAACAAGAGATCTACTCTTTTCGTAGTGACTTGCATGCTCTTTTAGGAATAATATGATATTAAGGAATCCGTCAATGACTTAAGTAAGGACTACAGTTCGTGTCGGTGAGCCTATCTAGGGATAATTCCGCTGCGAAGGTAATATATGTAAATACATATGCACATACATAAGTAGCTCATCTTCCGTGTCGTCTTTACTTTTACCAAAGTAACTCTAATGCAGAAATAATTGACATTGCTTCTAATACCTTACTTGTCCTAGTCCTATCATTGCAGAAGTTCCAAATATGTGTTTGTTCGAAACAGTTTTCGAATAGATCATGAATATCAATAAAACACACAAAATATCCTTCTTAAAATATATTTGTTATATACAGGTATGTAGATAGTTAGAAGTACGCATCACAAACTTATGGCCTAAAACTCTCGCTAATTATTAAATAATGACTTATGTAATTATACACTTTAAGCTAAAACAATGACATTTAAGTTAAACTTAATACGAATCATTAATCGATGTGAGCATGTATGACTTTCCCATTCAATGTCGAACTATTTGTTAGGGGTGGTGCTGTCGACGATGTTGTGTTTGTCACTGATGAAGTAGACGGCTCTGATGATAGTGTCGATTCGGAATCAGAAAGGTTTCCTGCTGATACTCTCAAAGTTACATTCAGGTGCTTCTTGCTCGGAGCACGAGCACGGTTGAATAATAGTTTTTTGATATTTTGGAATGGTGCATCGAAAAATATTGTAAGGGCAACCGAGGCGAGGAATATGGAGATGTATTCATTGGTATCCAGCTAGAAGGAGAGTGGCATACAATTTTTTAGATGATAAGTAAATTCAGATTTGCGCACAAAATGCTTTACGGCTGCAAGAGTGACTTACAATGATGGAGACGAAGTTGTAATAGTGGTGAATATGTCGCCGGCGACCCACATTGAAGAAGAACACGGGGAACTGTGTAAGATAAATTGCATATGACAACTTGGTAGACACTTGGAAACCTTTCCACGAAAGCATATCTGTGAACTTATCTGAAAGAATAAGAATTATGTTATTGTTATTGTGGCGTACAAATATTTATTTCACTAGTGTTATTGAGCATTATACCACGATTTAGTTTTAGGAAAAAATGGATAAAGCAATAAAGTCCAAGAAATAGAAGTTATATTTGCTATTTCGGATAGACGCTATCTACCGATGGACCATTCGAAATTTTCGATAGTTTTGGATCCCACGATTCGATAGTATCGATACTATCGGCAAGAGATTCTTAATCTTAAGAGAAAAAATAATCAGGAATGGGCAGAGAGTTAGCAGGTGCTAAAACAGCGTAAGTATATAAGCCAGAGCGTAACGATGAGAACGCGACAGCATGTAAAATGAATTAGACACCCCAATAGCTCAGTTATGCATACTTGGCACTGCACTGCATAGAATTTCATTTTTACGTAGAAATCAAAAACCAACAGACTTCTATATATCGATGGCTGAGTGGAAGATCGACCTATCTCGGCAGCCAGTTCGAAATCGCTCTATCTCAAAAAACTTTTCAAGAACGCCCTATTTCAGAATTTAATTGAAAAACACCCTATCTCAAAATTCGGTTCAAAAATGCCCTATCTCACTTCAAAATGTATTGAAAATATGCTGATATAGGGCGTTTTTGAATCGGCAGCTGAGATAGGGCGTTTTTGAAACTAATTCTGAAATAGGGTGTTCTTGAAAAGTTTTTTGAGATAGAGCATTTTCGAACTGACTGCCGAGATAGGTCGATCTTCCACTCAGCCATCGATATGTAATGCTATGCAGGGCCGTAGCCAGGATTTTTTTGGGGGGNGCTAAAACAGCGTAAGTATATAAGCCAGAGCGTAACGATGAGAACGCGACAGCATGTAAAATGAATTAGACACCCCAATAGCTCAGTTATGCATACTTGGCACTGCACTGCATAGAATTTCATTTTTACGTAGAAATCAAAAACCAACAGACTTCTATATATGTAATGCTATGCAGGGCCGTAGCCAGGATTTTTTTGGGGGGTTCTGACAAAATATTTATTTTTATTTTCACTTTTATTTCAACATAGATTGATTAAAAGAAAAATAAGTACTGATAAAAATAAAATATTTCACACAAACAGGGTTGAGATCAGGGTACGAAAATAAACTGTACAAAACAATTCCCATTTGCTCATCGATCATCATATCATTTGTGGTTTTGTTCAGTTTTGTACATAGTCAGAAACAAATTGTAAGATTCACTGTAATTTTCCCCAACGAGAAACGTTTGCTTTTCGTTTGTGACAATTGTACCATAGGGTACGTTTTATATGTATGCAAACGTTTCAATTACTTGAAAAATATTTTTTTCTGTCAATTTTCATATCCAATTCAATTAAAAAACATGTACTACATATATACATATATTTTTCTCTGCACGATTCATTTCGTTTGTTGTTTCGTCTGTAACTACTAAACTACTGTAGTGTACTATCGCAAAGTGAACTCAGCCGTTTTATTTTCGTATTGTACCGAACTGTTGAAGTAATAAACGAAACGAAATAGTAACGTACAATATAGTTTATTTTCGTACCCTGGTTGAGATACGGAAATTCCTGCCCGTATTTTGTTTGTAAGCAGTGTGCAAACCAGTGTTGCCGTTTTAAACCTTNAAAATAAGTACTGATAAAAATAAAATATTTCACACAAACAGGGTTGAGATACGGAAATTCCTGCCCGTATTTTGTTTGTAAGCAGTGTGCAAACCAGTGTTGCCGTTTTAAACCTTTACTTTTTTTGGCCACATAAATTTAAAATTGCCCCTAGCCCTTTTTTTAGCCCTTTGGAGAATTTATTCATACTGGGCATGGAAAAGTTGTATATGCTTAATTTGATCTATTTTTTTGCACATATGTAAGAGATGAATTTTTAAACTAAGAAAGACTGACATATATGTATTGTATGTTCCTTACGTTTTTATACATACATACTGTATAAGTGTTAGGGCTGTTTTTTAACTTATCTATTAACGATTTAACTATAGTTTAAAATAAATAAGTTTACCGCCCTTAAGGCCAGTTTTCAGTGCCAGTTTAAACTCAGATTAGGTAAACTGGGTTTAAATTGAACAGCTGGCTGACTTTTGATTGGCTGATCTTAGTTTAAACCAGCCAGATCGGGCGTTTAAACTTAGTTTGAACCACGGCCGTGCACTGAAAAACTGGCCCCTAATATGCTTCATTAGTTAAATGGCCCATAAAGTCAATTGACCTTGTATGTTCTTATGGTGTGATTGTACCAGCTGCTGGTGCGACTGCAAAAACTATTTGAAAATTTTATGATTGTACCAGCGTGCTGGTGTCGTGAGTGGTGAAATTAGCTAAATTTTCAAAGTAGAAAATAATTTGGCCGAAATTTCAAAGCTGTGTTTGTGGAATATTAAGTTCACGATATTGCAGTTGTGATTAAAAAAAAAAACAATGTTTAACAAAATGGTAGAAAAATTATGAAATTTCGGCTCAAATCATTTCGATCTTTCCTCGACCTCATTTGTAAAGAAATAAATATTGTACCAGCATGGTGGTAAGTTATATGCTTCGAGCTTGATGGTACAATCACTTGATCGATCCAGCAAGCTGGTGTCGTATATTTCCCCTTTTATACGAAAAGGTTTTTGGTTGGATAAAATATTAGCTTTTTTCCAGGGTTCATTGTTTTTCTATACCATTACTTATTGAAAATGTTTGCGTGTATACTTATATATGATTATGTAAGTAAACAATTTTAGCTACCATTTTTAGCCACAACGACTTTTTTAGCTCTTTTTTAGCCCTTTTTTTGAAGGAATTTGGCTACTACTAAAAATGCTTCGCGGCAACACTGGTGCAAACCCCTCTTAATTTTTGTGTGGTAGAATCGGCAAAAAAATGTGGTAGATTTGAGTAAGATGTGTTAGATTTTCCAATTCTTAATTCATAGAGCTCAAAAATTAGATCGGGAAATAGTAAAAGTGCTTGTGGATCGTAAAGATTCAACGCAATTGAAACAAAAAAAAGTATAACATTAGTTTGTTAGTTAGAGAATATATTCACGAAGCAAAACATTGTTTCATTAATTTGAGAAATATCTTACGAATTGATTTATGCAAAAAATCTACCAAATTATTTTGTTTAGTTGTGCCACTTTCGAGGACGGTGTGCGAAATGTATGTAAGTATCACAGCGCACGGCAGTGCGCGCGAGTGACGAAAGCAGCAACAGAAGCATGCTGAAATGACTCGCTTATATATACACGAGATTTGGAAGTTTTTATCCAGACGTCCAATCCATGATGCAATAATACAAGGTGTTATCAGTTGGCAACTTCTCGCTCTAATTCCGCCATATTGACTACCTTACGTGAAACAGTGTTACTTCTTTCACTATTCTTTGCCCATTAATATAGTTGAATGCTTTTTATTTTTTCTCAGTATACACACTTTGTTTTCTTAAAAAGGTATTTTATCTTATTTTATTTCATTTCATAACGAATATACTATATAAAAGCAAATTTTGTTAAGGAGAAAATGTGAAATTTTATATTTTTCCCCCATATGGGGATTCATTTCTTCCCATTTTTCTTCTCATTCTACTGAGCTAAGGTAGTGTCAAATCGAGCTGTCACAACTGATACCACCTTGTATTATGGCATCATGCGTCCAATCGACATGTTTGGTATATCGTTGGAAAGGTCTTGCAGAGTGTGTCCAGAAAATATATTCAAGCTTCGTAAACGATTAACCGGATTCTTAAAAATTAGGCTAAAGTGTTGCGAAACAAAAAACGTTTTTTTTGCTTTTGCCGGTTTAAGGGGGCATGTACAGTGACGGGCAAAACTGTAACATGGTGTAATACTTTTTACTTCATCCATAGCTATCTTTCCAAGTTCTAACGACTTTCATACTTTGGTTATATATTCTTGTTGGTACATCCCTACTCCCTCTCTCATAATGATTTTAAGTCAATACAACAACAATAAAAAAACCAGCAGACAAAAATGTAAATTAAGGCAGATGTTACAGTTTTGCACTGTTTGTGCCACGCCCCTTTTTCTTATAACCCTAATCTTCTTTCATGAATTTAGAATTGATTTTACATACCCCAGTACCAAGTGCAGTACTCTACCATGAACACCTCTAGAGATATGCAGTATAAAAGTAAATTTGTACGGGAGGTACCATGCCCCCTTTTCGAATAACGCAAATTTTTCTCCATGAGTATGGAATTAATTTTGTATACACATCTCGGTGCCAAGCTCCCGTCCTCTGCAATAAACACCTCCTGAGATATGCGGCATAGAAAAATCAATATGCATGGGAGTTGCCACATCACCTTTTCCAATAACTCTCATATTTCTCCATGAGTATGGTATTAGTTTCACATACATACATACATATGTATTTCCATACCAACCTTGAGTACTTTACCCCAAACATTTGAAGGGATATGCAATATGAAACTTTCAGTCAGTATGGGAGGTGCTACGCCTCTTTTCCAAAAACGTCGATTTTTCTCCGTGAATATGAACATGATTTCACACAGTGTTGGAAAACTGTTAATCTGATTAACGATTAAAATGTTAATCGCGTTTGACGATTAAAATTAATTAGTCGTTATCAACTGTACGATTAATGATTTAGTTTATTGTTTGTATTTTCGTCGATTTTAAATTTGCTACCCCAAAATAATTGATATCAAATAAAACACCTCTTTGAGGTAAAATTTTCGAGTGACGAAAGCTGAACTAGAAACACAAAATTTAATATATCGATTTCGTGACGAAAATTATACGCATTTTTTAACTGCCGTTCAAACGTACGGAAAATCTTTTTTTATTTATTCGGAACGTTGCGAATTTCCGTTTACTGCTAGAAACACAATTAAAAAAACAGAACTTTTGCAACGATTCGTATGAATAAAAAAAGATTTTCCGTACG
>NW_016158688.1:22483-29341 GCF_001687245.7 Rhagoletis zephyria
TTTGAACGGCAGTTAAAAAATGCGTATAATATTCGTCACGAAATTGATATCATAAATTTTGTGTTTCTAGTTCAGCTTTCGTCACTCGAAAATTTTACCTCAAAGAGGTGTTTTATTTGATATCGTATACACATAATATGTAATTACGTATTTTACCAGACTTAAAATGTCTCATTTTATTTAGTTGATAAAATATACGACCGTTCATCAAACTCTTATTTTTGTGTATGTATTAAAATATAGTATAGAACAGAGAACTCCTTTTTGTTGCATAATACTTTAGCAAATATAAATATGCGGATTTTTGAAATATTAAAAGTTAAGGCACAGATATATTTAAAGCCCAATTTATGATGTAACTTTTTAAAAATTTCTTGATTAATTTTTATATTTCTTATTAGAATTGAGTTGAAATTTTAGAGTTATGTGAATATTGTAAACAAATGTTCTGTCTAAAAATGTGGCACATTTAAAGCCTTGTGTGGTAGTAGTGGTAGAAACCTAAATTTAAAAAAATATGTGGTAGATCTACCACATGTATGGTACAGGTTTGCACACTGTTTGTAAGTCAAATATTAGTGGCATTTTGCTACTATGATAGCACGGCCGAGTAATCATAGTCATTTTATGTACAGTAGTCGAAAAAATTGTAGCCGCACCAAATTTGTTGAAATTTTTTCAATAGAAGATTGCTGTATTGTACCAAGCATTTGACTACAAAAAAAAATTTTCCCATTGTTTTTATTTTGTACCAATAGCCCAATATAATATCCAAGGCGAATTTATATCATCAGCTGTGAGTAGCGTTTGATTGTCAAAATTTTGAATTTCGTTAGTGAGTGAGTGAGAACGTGAGAGTGTTTGCATTTTCTGTCGCCCTTTTTCATTCGGGGAAGAATAGCTGAATTTTGACAATGGCCCGCTGAAAGCAAAAACAAAATACAAGTAATTGCTGTATTTGTTCAATCGATACCACCTTATATGTATTCGCCTTGATAATATCTGTACAAATGTACCCATCGAGTGACACTGCCTTAGAAATTTATGCAATTAAAAAAAATCAACAAATTTTCGTAAAAATTTCGAGTTTTTAATTAGATTCTGAGTATGCAGTTTTGTAGCCCATTGAGTTCTAGTAGAGAAAAGTACAAGTTTCGAATGGCTAAAAATTACGGGTGATTTTTTAGAATTTTTAAAAAAGGTCGAAATGTGTACGAAAGTTTGATGGATTTTTTCAATATTGCACAAAGTTTGAAACTTGGATTTACATGGGTTTGTTAAAGAAGGAACTATATTTTTATAAAAAAATAACCAAAATTAAATAACAACAAAAATAATACGTTAAAACTTGGCACAAAGTGACCACTGTATGTACCTGTGTGCGTATGGAATAGTAGCTTATGTCGGGAAGCTGGCTTTAGTACAATGCGGCATTCACTTTATTCTTTAAACGACAAGGAATTTCAGAACCAGCGTTGCCGAAAACTTTCGCTGAAAAATCGTCAATTTACCCAAAAAAATCGTCATTTGGGTAAAAAAACTTAACGTATGACTAGGCATTATAAAACCAATGTGAGTTCCCATTGTATATGGGTTAATACAAGTAATTTTTGGGCAAGAACAAAACCGACTTAAATCCTCATATAAAAATTTAAGATTCCCGTAATTTCTTCATTATCTAATGATCGCATCTAAAATGAATTAGTATGGGACCACCTCTGAGGTACCACCTTTTCTTTAAAAAAAGAATTATAGAAATCGCTTAACATGGTCCAAAGTTATGCGATAACATACATAAAAAAAAAAATAATCAGCCTTATCATGAGTTTAATTTTCCCCGAACCAGTTCACTTTTTAATCGACTTTAAAAAAAGGAGGAGGCTATCAATTCGTCGGAATATTTTTTGTGTGTTTTTTTTATGTATGTTACCGCATAATCTTGGACCACGTTAACCGATTTCGGAAATTCTTTCTGTATCGGAAAGCTAGTGTCTCAGAGGTGGGCCCATACTAATCTGGTTTAGATCCGAACATTCGATCATGAAAAAATTAACGGTACTCCTAAATTTTTATATGATAATTGAAGTCGGTTTTGTGTTATGCTGAAAAATTACTTGTCACTTTTCGTTTCCATGTATTTACTATAGGCGGATGGAAAATTTTCAGGTGAATTTTTTTTTCAGGCGAAACTCAGGATAAGGCAAAATAATATCCCGATGAATTGGTGCCTCCCTCTTTTTTTGAAGCCGGTTAAAAAGTTAGTTTGTAATTGATAACTACTATTTAAAATTACACCTTAAAACACAACTGCTTTTAAATTGTTTAATTCCACTTGTTTGAGGTTTCTTAAAAGATTTTGATCTAGTTTCAAAGTGCACCGGGAGAATTTGTTAACTGATAGATTATCTTAATTGAAAAATTCTCTCTTCTATTTTTGATAGATTATCTTAATTTGACAATTCTCTCTTCTATTTTTCTTTCTCCTTCAAATGAGTGTCAGCAGTGAAAATATACGATTTGGTTACATATAACTAAAAGCACGGTGGTAGAACAAGAGTAGATAAATGCATGTTTGTATTTTGGATTACGTTTTCCTTTAACAATTTTTGTTCATACATATGTACTAAAATAAAAAATCGCAATTTCGGGGGGACAAATCGTCAAAACGTCATTGGGCTAAAAAACGTCAAAATGACGACGAAATCGTCAATTCGTCAACGCTGGTCAGAACACCTAACACAAGAGCATAGCGTCGAATTCAACAAATTTTGTTGTCTTCGTTTTGCTCGATGGTCTTTTTACGCTTTGCTCGCCACCTCACTATGTGCTTACCTTTACACGCAAAGCTCATTTAACAGATTCCCTATGTGACAACTCTCATGCAATGCCAAGTAAGCGTACCTGAGCCATAAAGGTCTCATTATGGCAACTTAAGTAACTTAGAGACTGTCACTTAAACATTCTCTAAGTGTTGCTTATATTTGGACAGCCGAAACTTAACGTACTTAAGCCACGACGAAGTCTGTTTCATTTTGATTTTCTAAAGTCTAAGTTACGTTAAGTTAAGTTAAGTTGCCATAATAAGACTCTCACTTTTAGCTCACGCTTGTTTGTGCCAACTAGGGATGTTGCGAATGTGGAATTTTAGACATCCGCGGATGCGAATATAACTACTCGCTCGAGGGGACAAACTTGAAAAACTTGAAACTTGGCAAAATTGTAAATTCTTTTCGATTGACACTGCACCCGTGGAGAGGACTTTCAGTTATATTTATTTATTTTTATTGCGGTGTAATAATTACTTTTTGAGAATTTCAGCGGGGCTGCAAATGTCGGATGTATCCTCCTGACTTGCATCTTCACAATCTAGCATCATGGCTCAATCGTTGTTTAAACAACGTTTTTTTCCAAAGAATTCTTCATTCTCATTCTTTATGTTGTTTCGGAATTGGGAGAACCTGTCACGTCATCAGCGTTTTTCGATTTTAGTTTTTGTAACTCATTTTTAATGCTTTCTTCTGTTACTGGTTAGATATACGTCTGTGCGCTTGCACAATATTCCAGGTACCGAAAATAACATTTAATTTTTTCGAGTTAAATTTGGCTAATATATTTTTTTCCGAAATAAACGTCCTATCCGGATAATAAACAAACCGCTTATCCAAATTAAACAAATTTGGTATCATATGAAAGAGGAGTGAAATAGCTTTTAAACAGAAATAACCAAAAAGGTTACCACCTCGATTTATATGTTTTTATATGGTATGTATGGTAATTAATTAAAATTTTTTATTGAAATATTTTTCAATGTGTGGCTTTCCTCGTTTAGACATTTCAGTTTTAAAGCTATTTCAGTCCTCTTTGATTTGACACCAAACTTGTTTAATTTGGATAAGCTGTTTGTTTATTATCTGGAAAGTATATTTATTTCGGAATAAAAAATATTTGGCCAAGTTTAACTCGTAAAAAAAATAACTGTAATTTTCGGTCCCTTCAATATTCGCATTCGCAAAAGATCCGCATTGATTTTTGCGAATGCGATTGTTAAAATTAATGCGGAAGCTCCGCGGTTGCGAATGCGAATGCGAATATTCGCAAAAACCCTGGTGCCCACCTCTGAAAAATAAGAGATCCTGAATAACTCAGTGAGAGGGGAGACCAGTATGTTTGCATGTATGTATATAAAAAAAATATTTATTGGACCAAAAAGTAGTGGGTAGGCACTGTGGCCAATGGTAATCAACTATTACCACCTCCGCATGGTTGTAAGCCATGCAGAGTCCGCAGAATGCTCCGGAAGCAGTGTCCGGAGGATGCATCCGACTAGGCAGAGCATACTTTGAAGTGCCATCTTATTGAAACTTAAGAAAGTTCAATTACTTGGCAGTTGAGAAGTGCATGTGCAAAAACTTTCTAAATTGCATAAAGGAAATTTTTGCACATGCAGCAGTACATAGCATGTATTTAGGCGCCTGGTGTTAGCAGACGCGCCTAAACAGATCCTTACTACGGAACTAATTATATTGAATATGGTAATAGGGAGAGACCATTGCTGCACACAAGGGGTGGGTTTTGTGGTTCAAATTTCTTTTCCATTTATTGTGCGTCAATATATATATGCATTTTTCGTTTTTCATGAGAGCTCCTACAAGGATTCGAAGATTTAATTTGCCAACTTCGAATTTCTTCCGCAAAAATGAGTTACATACGTAATTAAAATACAAGTTCAGTTAATTTTTTCGGGTTTCGAAATATTAAAAAAATTAGGCAATCGTGAAAAATCACCATCTCCATCGAAAACCAGAAATCTTGGATGATCGGATATAAACCAAATTATAGGACGATGTTTGAGGTATCATCTTTCCGATGAAAAAAATAATTATTGAAATCGGTTCACGTGATCCAAAGCTATGCGGTAGCATACATAAAAAAAGACAAAAANATGAAAAAAATAATTATTGAAATCGGTTCACGTGATCCAAAGCTATGCGGTAGCATACATATAAAAAGACAAAAAATTCCGACGAATTGATAACTTCCCCCTTTTTTGAAGTCGGTTAAAAATGTTTGAGTTCTTTGTTAATGTTATGTAAATAAATTGCAATTTATGAAACTCTAAAGAGTTGATTTATTCAGTATGTAATACATATATATGTACATATAACTTCCATAAATGTATTTTAAAGAGTATATTATCTACTAATTTGGTTTTTTTTTTAATGTTTATTATTTTTTTATAAAGGCACAGTTCGTTATCTTACAAAAACCAAGTAACTTCAAATTTCAAACTTTGTACAAAAATTGGAAAAATTCGATCAACTCCATAAAAATGTCGAGCTTTTAATTAGATTTCTTAGAAAAATGTTATGCCAGGGCTTACCTTTGACTTTGGCAATTTTTTTTTGTTGAAGGTGTTGCTAATTTTTTTCCATATGTATATATGTTCAAAAAAATTTTTATATAGAGGAAATGAGCAAATGAGAATGTGCATACATATTTATTATTCATAATCGCACAAATAATTACACCAATTACAATTTACTCGAAATTTTGGAAATTTTATTATTATTGTGGCGTAATAATATTTATTTCAAGTGTTATTAAGTGGTATAAAGACGATTTTTTGAAAACTCACTTTTGTAGCCATTGTGTGAAACAAAAACAATCCATGAGAAGAACATGCACCAAGCAATTGGTGCAAATGCTGCATATATGGCCGCGTGTGTTGAGTTGTACTGATAGTTGATGTCACCCATTGGCGCGGGTCCCAAAAGCGAAGTAAGCACACAGGCTGTGGCCACCACCCAACCGAAGCGAAGTTGAGTTCTTGACAACTTTATGCCAGGGTATTTGCGTAAGCAGTAACCAAGCAAAATGCCCATTATATAGACTGTGGAACGATGGGGTGGGAAGGAGTACATATAGTCGGCAGTGCGGAAGAGGCGTTGAATACTAAATGTGGGAAACAATTCAAAATGGTTAATAAAACGTTCAAGTACTTATATATTTAAATATATGGACATAACAATATTTGTAAATAAATACACATGGAAAAATCTCCGGAACCGTGTGATTCAATGCTAAGCAAACGTAAATTTTTAAATTGAACGCACAAAAGTAAATTATACATCAAATTGTTTGAAATCCATTGAGAAAACATTAAATTTTTGTTTGATAAATTTTTCTCAAACGCTTAAAGTGTTATAAGTAAAATACGATAATTTTTGAAATCTCAAAGTTAGCGATACTTCTAGAGGGCGTGGTTTTGGTACGATTTCAAAAATTTTGAAGACGGTATTTAAGAAGGTCAGGCGCAATGTGTATAGCAAATTTGGTAAAGATTGGTGAAGTTCCCAAAAAAATTTTACGAAAAACTAATTTTCGCTTAAGATCCATGGAAAATAACATTTTTGAGTAAATATTTAAAAATTCGTTAACCGCACTGCCTAAAGATCTGAAAATCTTTTACATACCCACATAATAATTCATGGCCGCATTTTAGACACAAATTATTTTATGTATTTAGCATTTTCAACGAACTTTATGAATAATGTTATCTAGCGATCACGCTTAATGCCAACCTGTTATGTTTTAGGGCCGTTTTCTGAAGTAACCTGTAACTTTAAAGCTCACTTTATATTTAAAGGTTGCATTAAAATTTATGATTGTGTCCAAAGTAAAGCATTTTATTATCGGTTTTAAATTTGATTGTGTTGCTTATTGGCCGTTGAGTATAATTTAATAATTATTTTTGAGCTATAGGCCGTATGTTAAATAAAACATTAAATGTTTTTATGTTTTATTTACTTTTTATTTTTATTTTGGTCGATATTTCGCCTTCAGTCTAAAGGCATCTTC